>NC_090257.1:6049021-6094021 GCF_037325665.1 Littorina saxatilis | reverse complement strand
AAAATCTAACAGATTCAACCAAATTATCCTTTTTCAAGCCTGTGTATGTGTAAACTCTTTTTTGCTTCGACCCGGTTCGGTTTTCGGAGTTGATTCAGAATCATCCATTATTTATCTTATATGTCTGTTGTTGTCCTCGGTAAATTAACAATTGTTGATGTAAAATAATTCTAGCTGTGAGAATAAACAATTTTCAAGATGTTTTTGATTGCGGTTTCAACCAGGCGTTCTGTTAGCTATACATATCGATTGAGAAAATGTCATTTCCTGTTTTGTCGTCCGCATGTTATACAGATGTTGTTAAAAATAAAACTGTGTATACGAATTAGGCATTTTACTTGCTGTCTGATGGCAACAATCTTTAGCTTTCGTTTAAGGTATAATTTGCTTATATCCGTATGCAGTCAAGCGGTACATGACGTTTTTTTGTAACCTACCCCCTGCGTCATGGCTGCATTTTTGCAGAATATGGGTCATGTTACAAAAACGCTTCTCATTCTTAGGTGGTTGGGTTTAGCCATTTGTCGTTTACCGAACTGTGGCTGCAAATAAAACGAACTTTCCAAAAAAACATAATATCTAATGTGACCACCAAAAGTAACCCTCCCACTATAGCCAGCCAGGTGACTATTAGTTTTGGGTTTAACTTCGTAATGACGTCTTTTTATGACGGCATGCGCGTCAGATGAGGGCCCCAAAGAGGGGGGGGGGGGGGAGTATCATCACGATCACGGGAAGGGAAATTTTAGCTTTCACGATCACAGTTACCTTGATTTTTGTTTTCACGATCACGAACACCAGTGGCAAATCACGGTCACAGTAAAAGTTGCATGTACAGAAAGCACGTGTCAAAGTAAACACAACCACACAGTAATTCGTTCCTCTGGATCTATTGTTTATTCAACACAAAGTGAGAACTGTTGCACTTTTTTATTATTATTTTTTTAATTCCCTTTCATACACACATAGAAATACATATCATGATTTGTAATCAGTAACAAGAATGTTGTTTTCATTGGGGTTTTTCTCTCTCTCTCTCTCTCTCTCTCTCTCTCTCTCTCTCTCTCTCTCTCTCTCTCTCTCTCTCTCTCTCTCTCTCTCTCTCTACACTCATACACATTCAACTCCCACACATGAATATATACTTGCACAATTTTACATTTCCAGAGCTAAATCTTGTAAACCCATTTTCTCAAAAACTATTGGGTGGATTGAAATTAAAGGCACAGTAAGCCTCCCGTAAACCATCACAGATACGGTCAGGCTTTTACACACAGTACAACCACCCTTTCATTTAAACACTCACCGATTGAGAACATCCTCCGTAAAGAGCGAACAATTTTCAAAGAGTTTATTTTTGCGTGGTTTATCTTACCCCTGAGCCATCGTGAACCCGTGTGATCCAGTTTCCCTTTTTCACAATGTAGTCGTCAGTTAGTCATTTGAATGCGACTCGATGTCAGCTTATCTACAATAGCACGTTTTTATGCACGAAACAAACGGCTGTGGTTCACAAGAACTCTAGCGATGGCTTTTGACTGTTGAGAGGAACGGCGATATGCCGCATAAACCGTCGTCTGCTTCGACCCTTGCGTGACCCTGCTTCCGGGCTTTTCTTTTTTCAAACTTTCACAACTTCGAATTGCACTGATCTTGTCTTGATGAAAACACGCTGTCAATTTATTATTTAGATTTTAAAAGTTAGGTCTAGCGCAAAAACGCACCACGGTCCAAAAACTTTCTGATTATCATCGATCCACGGCTATCGCCAGTTTAAGGGAAGTAACTCATTTTTGACCTGAGTTCAGGATGGGTCCAAAAAGTGTTCGAGACAATCTGCAAAATCAATTCTTTAAAAATTGCTCGCTCTTTACGTAGGGCACCTAGGATGTTCCCGTTTGGTGAGCGTTCAAACGGTTAAAATCTGTGCAATCTGGTGCATTCTGGGCATCATTTTCAGGGCTGTAATAGTGTTGTGATCTTGTTAAAAATCCCATTTTAGCCTCCCCCCACCACCATTCAACACACCTCCAAACTGGTGAAAAGAACACTACTGTGCGCTGGCTTCATTGAGACCGGCGCCCGGTCGCGTTGCGCGATATTCACACGGATCGTTTTTGCGGACATTTTTCAACTTCACCGGAATAAATTTGACTTTACCGGATTTTGAAAACGGCTTTATCGGATTTCCGGCAATTACCGGAAAAGTAGCATGCCTGACAAAATCCCCAACGAACATGACTTTGATCGTCTTTGACATGAGGATTAAGTGACCCAAACTGGCACGTCTCCCCGCCATTGTTTCTGAATTTAACCCATTGTTGATATTAAAGTTTACAGGCGCTAAAATTAATCCAAGCTCAATGCAAAGAAGCGACAATTAGAATCTATGCCAAGCGTGTCCACGTTGCTGGGATGAAAAACACATTTCCGAGTTTCGGTTTTGGCTACACGCAGACTCGATCTCGACTGAGCCAGTCGAGGTCACACTGAGCGAGTGACAGCCGGACGTGGCAATGTCGACAATGTCAATGATCTCACTCAAACTCAAAGATCTTGAACAAATTTCAAGATCTTTGCCTACATTCAGAACAGTCAAAGAGCAACATAGATCAACATACCTTGATATTTCGTCTTCGGAAAGACCGACCCGTAGCCTGACCTTTCCACCAAGGAAGGCATTCTCGCCGCCTGCTTTGGTCTGGCTTGAATCCACAAAATATAACAGAAGTTCGATGACAGTACCGCTGCACGCCATTTTTGATCTTCGAATTCGAATTTGACTGAATGCACTCAAAACTTTTGCACGAAGCCCTTCCATTGGATGAAGTTTGGCAGACTTTTGCAATTTGCCTTCTGATTGGATCTCTTTTTTTGTGTGATTGGTTCTCTTAAAGTGAAGCAATCGCTGTCAAAATCATATTTCTGAATGTGTCGTTGCTTCCCTTCAATCGAGATTGGCTCCTTGACGAATAGAGGATCATAGAGTGATACAGCTGTGAAAAATGTACGTTGAAAATAAAATGCTTTGCAATAATGCCCATCACGATCACGAAAAAAAATGACGATCACGATCACGAGACTTGATTTTTTTGTCATCACGGATCACGGGCAAAGTCCCATCACGATCACAGAAATTGAAATTTCGGCAATCACGGTCACAGAAAGGTCAAAAAACACCAATCACGATCACGATTTAAAACCCTTTGGGGCCCTCTCAGATGTTATTCGTTTCCGCTGTGTCTGTGTCACGTTTCAATATATCACATAAGGTGATTATGAACGGTTAGTTACTACTAACTAACTAACCACACCCCGATTCACTCTCGCAGTCATACAAATAGATAGAATCAACCAAAGTATAAGTTTCAGACGCCTGTTTATGTACCAACTCGCCACCTCCCTCGAGACTTCACTCCAAAAGATGTTTTACGTTCAAAACGTAAAATATAGGTCACTGACAAAAATGCCAGTTAAAGTTTAGAAAATGATAATAACACGCTGATCCCGTGTATAGATAGAAAATATAGCTGTCTGTAAAAGTACTGGTTTATGCAGGTGTCACACACCCCACGTTGTCACTACTCGAATGTAATCATAAATACACAAGATGACAAGGCGGTATAAGGGCGCTATGACAAGGTGCACTTAGCTTTATGCCACTGAGTGGGCGACACGTGGATAGTCTATCTCCACAACTGCTCCGTCGAATGAAGTGCCGGTTGGCGTTGAACGAAGCAGGGAATAGTGGAGATATCAGGCGCCTCACTCAGTCGCTGAAGATCCTCCCCGTAGTCTACCAGAAAAATATAGCAGACGTGTAGTTGGTAGGACGACGACAGCAACAGCAACCACTAGTACACCAGAACACCAGGTTACAGCAAGTAGACAGGTTACGTAGGCAGGTTACGTAGACAGGTTACGTAGACACCGGTTACGTAGCAAGTACACGTAGAAAGCTGCAACAAAAAGCATTGGTGCACTAAACATTCCACGCTACCCTTCACACTCCACCTTTAAACATGTCACCTTTACATATTTCATCGAGCACGTGGGCCTGCACAAACGAACTTATAAAACAACAAATCAGCCATTTTCCTTCCTTCTCTCCATATCTGCAAAAAAACATATACAGATTATTATTTTAGCGTCACAAAGAGCAAATTATGCGCTAACCTGGAAAGAACAACAGAGAGTATTTCATTCTACAAACACAGACTCGTCAACACCGTTAAATAACGATTTATTCCCCCCTCTGCTTCTTTACCTCTGTAAACTTGTAGAGCTAGTTATTTTTCGATAAACACCCAGCAACCAAACAAATAACGACCCAGCAACAGCCTAAATCCTCGAGAGCGCAATGGGTTGAGAAGCTGTTCTGCGTCGGTACTACTTTTGCGACTGAAAAGTTCCGAACGCTCTAATGTACGAAGTATACATCTCTGAAGCAAACAATACAAACATATCGCATTTAAATTAACAACTACAGGCCTGAACACATGAATTTCCATATAAAATCCATGAGTTTGGTTGTTTTCTGAATCTTGGTCTGCTGTGCACAAACGTTCATCACAAGCAAATTCCCAAGGTAAGTAACTCTCATACTTTGTCCAGCGACAAGAGTAGTTCCCCTTTCAAATTTCTTTTCACTCAGTTTCTTCGACAACAGACTGCAATCCGACGGTCAGTTTTCAACAATATTTCATTTAATAAACAGATCACACGCAACCAAATGCACACATCTCATCAATTTAAACAACATAAAGCGGTTTCATACACTATTTTCCCCAGAAAACTGAACTTCATACAGTTTTTAACGTTGGAACACGGGTGCAAAAGTTCGTCTGCTAGTCCCATTTGACAAAAGAACATTATCCTAAGCGATACCAAAACATATACAGAACACACAATATCTGCCTTTGCCGCCACAGCAGAATAACAGCATATCTGTGTACTTGATTTTAGTCCAAAATAGGAAAACTGACAAGAAGTGTTAACAGAATGGAATGATTTGCACGGAACTATACAACCGCGCATTAATCGATCGCCTGCGCAGGTTGACTGGTTGAGTGAATAGGATTCGATCAAACTTTCGCAAAAAAAAGCTCCTCTTTTCTTTGAATAACTGAAGAAAGGAGGAATAAAGAGGTTACACACCTCGTCTCAGTGATTATAAAAAATAATGGTCTCAGTTCGCGGTCATGAAAAAGCTCGCTAAAGCTCGCATTTTTCATGATCCGCTAACTTCGACCATTATTGGCTCACGTAAGTGTAGCCTATGCGATCGTAACTTTGTCTGTCTGTGCGTTTGTGCGTGTGTGCGTGTGTGTGTGTGTTTGTTTGTGCGTGTGTATGTCTGTGGTAGAAACTTTAACATTTCGTCATTTGAAAACGTCACATTATGACGTAAGAGGGTTAGACGTCACGCGAAGGAATTACTGAAAGTCTCGGTCATTGTTATTTTGAGAGGGCCGAGACTAGTTGGCAGTCGTGTCCCTGTAAGTAGGCTACATGCAGACAGACAGATCTAGATCTAGTGTCTCGCTTTCTTGCACAGTGTCACCTATGCTTACTGTGTGTGTGTGTGTGTGTGTGTGTGTGTGTATGTGTGACGGAGTGATTGAGTTTGTGTTACAGTTTGTCGATTTCTTACGTGAGCCTTGAAGGCTTCGCCTCTTGTTTTTAATAATCACTGAGACTCGGCATGTAACCTCTACTTATTACCTCAACAGCCTATGTACGTAGCTCTCCTTTAAGCGAATCCGCTTCCTTTGATATAGCTTACGTTCGTCAACGAATTTCTCGCCATACCCTCTCCTTGTGCTGAAATACTTTATGCGTGGGATAACCCCCCCCGCTCAGCCAAGAATCAAAAACCCGGCAACCTTGTTGCCAGCACAGGTAACACAGCGAAAAGTTTTCTCTCCTTCGTAGTTCCGTGAAGCCCTACTGTACCATGCAGAACGTCACTCTGACTTATAATATGTCACCGAGTGAAGAAGACCATCTAACTTCAGGATGGAGGAAATCGATCCTTCTCTGTCGCTGCTCTGTGTTCGAGTGTCCTTTTCATGTCTTCCCCAAACAACCTTGAAAACACATCACGTGACTCCACGTGTCCCGTATCCAGTACAGTTACAGTCGATTTCGCCAAGCAAGCAAAATCACGCACGTGGAACCCCTGCAAAAACGAAATCCCCGTGCTCGGCTATGCTTGGTCAGCTAAAACCAGCCGTTGCCCAAACACAAACACAGGCGCTTTTCGTCGCAATTTGAGAAAGGCACCCCACAGAGTGTTTCTTTCTCGATCCATGTCACTAAATCGTGACAGTCTGTCTTTCTCTTTTCATGAACTCTGTCTTATCATGTTAGATTTGCAGGCCTAATGCCTAACGAATGTGTTCGAACGGCAACGCTTTTTGTACGAACGGAAACATGCACTTTTGTATGAACGGAAACATGGTGTATGAACGGAATCTGCATGTTTTTAAATGACAAGTGATTGTACAAAAGCCATGTGTTTCTATAAACTTCTGTTCAAGCGAAATGTCGTAACAGGCAATGGTTTTGGTGATCATGTGTAAATCAGGGGTCAGATTCGATAACAGAGCGAGAAAAACAAGAAAATGTTAAAAAATCAGGCAATTCTGCCACGTTCGGCCCGCGTGTGTTATCATGAAGATTACTAGCACCTTGGTACTTATCGTACACATAGCCCAACCAATTAGCTTATTCTTGCAATATCACAAAAGCGCGCTGCCCACACGACTTACTGCCACGTTTTTTCCGCAAGCAAGTGCCAAAAATGAGGCTGTATGAACGTACGGAAACATCTTGCGGATGAACGGAAACATCCGGTGAATGAACGGAATCAGTTGACACACCGTGCACATCTTCAATGGTCTCTTTATTCAGTCTGGTTACTGCTTAAAACTGAGTCTAGGATGTTTGCTTTATTCATCAACTATGATTTATTTTTACCACAACAATTAAGGGAATAAACCCTGATTGTTCAATTTAGCCTATTCCGACGATCTTTAATTGTGAAGATATGTTTCATATCTTAGATCCTGTGTGCAAGCTGGAGGATGCTCCAATCCTGAATGATGCTGATGTAGCCACATGGCACAGGAGCCTGACGTCATTAAAAGGTGACGTCACATGCAAGACAGATTTCATGCACGTCGGTGACGACACACCCATCGTTCGTTGCTTGGCAACGGGACAGTGGGAAACGAGTTACAGTTGCAAACAAAGAATCTGGAGGAACGAATCGGTAATCGACTGGCGCATTTCGGTCCGCCATAATGAATCTCTGTCTGTCTGTCACTCCTTATAGCACTACAATAAGGTTTTAATAAAAATAATGTTGTGTTCTATACATTAAGTCAAGTATTGAGGGTGGTGGTGGTTGTGGTGGTGGTGGTGGTGGTGTGTGTGTGTGTGTGTGTGTGTGTGTGTGTGTGTGTGTGTGTGTGTGTGTTCTTCAGATGATATACAATACAATACAATACAATACAATAACTTTATTAATCTCTAAAAGAGAAATTGCATTGCTGAGCGTTTGTGTCCGTAATAATAACATACATAAAACATTCAAAATAAACATTTGTTCTTTGTCCTGAGAAAATACAGCACATTGGTTATCACATAAGAAAGTATATTAAAAATAAATTAACATGCATTCACCATCAACAATGCACAAACGAAAGTCAGCACCTTGCCGGTTATCACATATTGTCTAAGAGAGTAGAATAAGAGTATATAATCATGCAAAACAAAATCAACAATACTGAAACAATACAGAACACTGACCCCGTGCATCAGAGCGACAACACCAGCATCTACCGCCCCACCTGAGAATTGAAGATGTGAATTGCAGATGGAATGAACGAATTTCTGTAGCGTGTGGATCTTGCGGTTGGTTGTCTGAATCTGTTGCTCCTGTCTGTCCGTCTACTGTCAAATTCCGGTCTGAGTGGGTGCGAGTCGTCAGCCAAAATCTTCTGTACCTTGTCAGTCAGTCGTCGTTCATGTGTTGATGTGAAATTGTCCTGCTTCCTCCCAACCACCCCACTTGCTTTCCTGATGAATTTATCTAATCTATCCCTGTCTTGCTTGTTGATGTTGCCACCCCAACACACGGAGCCAAAGTACAACACACTATTGCACGTTGAAGTGTAAAACATCTGAAGGATTTCTTGTCTGATGTTAAAAGACCTGAGTTTTCTCAAAAAGTACAGGCGAGAGTGGAGTTTCTTCACAAGGGCATCAGAGTTTGGTTTCCATGTCAACTTATTGTCTATAATCACCCCCAAATACTTATACTGCTCTACCTTCTCTACGACCTCCCCCTTGATCACTATCTCCCTGTGTACATGTTCCCCCCTCCTGTTGTCCATTATCATTTCCTTTGTCTTCCCCACATTAAGCTCTAAATAGTTGTTTTCACACCACCCCACAAACCTATCTACCTCCTGCCTGTAGTCAGAGTCGTCGTCATCAGTCAGCAGTCCGGTCAGTCCAGTGTCGTCAGCAAACTTGGTTATGGGGCAGGAGTCACTAGAACTTCTAAAATCTGCTGTGTAGAGAGAAAAAAGAAAAGGTGAGAGTACTGTGCCTTGTGGTGCCCCTGTGTTTGTGCAGATTGTGTCTGAAACTGATTGCCCCCCCCACCCTAACATACTGTGGCCTGTTTGTCAGGTAGTCCATAACCCAGAGGATGGTGGCTGCTGGGACATTCATGCTAAAAAGCTTCTCCGCCATTAAATGAGGCTGTATAGTATTAAAAGCGCTGGAAAAATCAAAGAACATCAAGCGAATATAAGAGCCAGGCTTTTCTAAATGAGAGTAGATCTTGTTTAAAACATTCAACACAGCATCATCAACACTCCTGTTTTTCCTGTATGCAAACTGACATGGATCAATAAAATCTTTCACACAATCACTCAGTTTGAACAAAACAACTCTCTCAAAGACTTTCATACAAACAGAAGTAAGTGCCACAGGTCTCAGGTCATTCATGGTTATCACAGTCTTTTTCTTTGGCACAGGAACAATGCATGAAGTTTTCCATAGGGCCGGTACCCTGCTAGCACCAAGCGACATGTTAAAAATGACTGAAAAAATATAACTAAGTTGCTCTGCACATAGTTTTAAAACTTTGGGCATCATCCCATCTGGTCCCCCCGCCTTGCTAGCATTAACATTCTTCAGCCCCCTCTCCACCTCTTCTTCCGTCACCACTATTGGGGAATCCCCTTCCGTAAGCCCACTATCACTGGTCAACCTGTCCCGCATTGCCTTCCTTTCCCCGCTGAAGTCATGCTTATCGAAGCGTGCATAAAACTGGTTGAGATCATTTGCATCTGACTGCGTAGCGTTGCTTTTTTCCTTACTCCCACCCTTCTTCCCCTTGTAGCCACTCATGACATTCAACCCCTCCCATGCCTTCTTCATGTTGTTCCCCGTGAAATTTCCCTCTACCTTCCTCTTAAACTCTTCCTTCCCCCTCCTTATCGAACTCTGGACCTCCCTCTGAACCTCCCTCATGTTACAATTCCCTTCTCTAAAAGCTTTCTTATTCTTATTCAGCACATCTTTGATATCTTTCGTGACCCAGGGCTTTGTATTGCTGTACACCTTCACTGTTTTCTTCGGCACAACATTGTCCACACAAAAAGACACATAATCGGTTACGCATTCTGTCAGTTCATCAACATCACGGGACGAGTCCACAAATACTGTCCAATCAGTGCAATCTTTACACTTTCGGTTTTTTCTCTCTCCTAAATGCATTCAATGACGTCATATCCGGCTTTAACCAAAAGTTGAGGCAGAACTGTGGGATCGCATTTTCAATCATATACGTATATAGGTTACAACACGAGTGGGTTTTTATATGGCTTGTATTTCAGTCAAGACCCAGCGGATGAATATCATCTGGCGAGTGGCTTTCGATTGATATTCCCGCTGGGTCTTGACTGAAATACAAGCCATATGAAAAACCACGAGTGTTGTAATCTGTATATCCCATTCTACCATCAAACACAAAGTGTAGACTACTAGCGGCACTGTTGCGATCTGTTGAGAGTGAAACAGTGGTGCCAGCGAGACTTGGCCCTTTTGCAACCTTAAACTAAGTGACCGTCGCTGAAAAAAAATAAAACGAATGAGTGCATCGATAAGTACGCGGTAACACTACTTTCAGACCATTTAAAAGCTTTAAGTAAAGGTTCATAAGTTGCAAGAAAGTAATGAAGTCGTATAGAAATCAATTTAGTTGAAGCGCACAATTCTTTTGTTTTGCGTTTCAGGTCGGCAGAACGGGCGAAACCGGGTTGGCACCCATTTGGCTTACTCGATTCAGAATCGATTCCACGTTGTTTTTCTCGAACGTATTATTATACAATCAGGCTTATTGACAGAGAAGCAAATTTTAGGGAACAAATATGTAGGTTTAGATTTAACCATTTGCTCCCTATTTGAAATGTATCTACGTGATAAACTGTTTTGCGAGCCGTGTTTGCATGGATGAACCTAAACTGGTATGGGTGTGAGGAAACGGGACCAAGTTGGTGAAGTCGCGAATTGCTGACACCAAGTCTGTCACCGCCGATTGATTGCATTTTGAAGGAATATGACTGGATTACGGAAAAATGCACACATGTTAAGTTCTTGGATACCTTCATCGCCAATGTGGACTTACTGCAGAGCCAGGCAAAAGAGTAGACTTGCTCGCAAAATACGTGAAACAGCCGATGTTTGATACGAAGCGAAGCCACCCCAAACCATGCAGTACGGACGCTTCTCGGTCCCGCTACGCATGACACCAGACCTGTGTTGTTGCTTTGAGTTTGACTAACAAACTCGAAACTGTCATTTAAAACATGAGCCAAATGTGTATTGATTGTGTGATTAGTCTATGTGACAGGGCTTCTATTATCTGTGCTCCCTAGCTTATGTCAGTTCCCACACCGACACTGTGACAGACTCTCACGAACAGTCGTCTGCTTCGATGCAAGGGAGGGTACTCGGTTTTTTGTTTTGGTTTGTAGCCATGGGCATTGTGATAGTGTTCGACTGTTCAAACTAGTGTTATGCACGGGTTAATAAAACTGCGAATAGAACTCTTTAGCAGCAAAACAATTAAGAGTGTATTACAATCTATTTGTTTGGCGCAAGGTCAAAGGTCGGGAGGAAAGTAGTTCTTTGCCCAAATCGGAATCTGCACTATCATATATTTTTTGGAGTCCATGATGTATTTATTGAGCTATAAAAATACAACATTATACCCATACTGAAGTAACAGAGACAAAGAAGGGAGGTCATGGGATATAAAAATATACGTTGTATTTAGATTGAAAACAAGCTAAAAAAAAATAAAAAAAAGAACATTTGTTTTATGTCCCTAATGCACTGCAGTATAGGGTTTATATTAAAATCATTTCTGTTTTATTTTTTTACATTTAGTCAAGTATTGAGGGTGCTGGTGTGTGTGTGTGTGTGTGTGTGTGTGTGTGTGTGTGTGTGTGTGTGTGTGTGTGTGTGTGTGTGTGTGTGTGCGTGTGTGTCCGACACAAATACCACACAGATTTTCACGTAACTTTACATATATTTTTTTCCAGATGATATCTCCACACATTCGTTTCTTTTCTTCCCCCCTAAATACAGTTGATGACGTCATATCCGAATTTTTAGAAAAGTTGAGGCGGAACTGTGGCGATCGCGTTTTTCAATCATATTCAAAAATATAAATGTTGTGTTTGGATTGAAAACAAGCTAAAACAAATTCCGGAAAATAAGTTTCATGCAAATTAGAATCATTGTGCTTGTGTTACTAATACGAGCAATGTTAGTGGTTTCTGGCTTGGTGAAAAATGCAGTGTGTTCCTTTCATTCTGTTTGGCGCACTGAATGACTAAATGCATTGATTTCGTTTTGCGTGACTTGTTTTAATCATACATCATTACTGATGTTTAAATACAAAGAAAACTCACCAGTTACCAGGTTAGGTACGTTTAAATCAACATTTCTGCATGTAACATTCCTGATGTTATGATAATACATCTTGAATTGTCTTATTGATTGTTGGACATGTTATAATTATTGTAAATTTGTTTTCACACCATCAGAATCACATGTTTTTCTGTGTCGCTCCCCCTCTCCTAAACACACAAACAAAAAGATCAGGTCTTATTGATTGTTGAACATTTTGTTTTGTAAATTTTGTTTTACACTATCAGAATCACATGTTTGTCTGTGTCGCTCCCCCCCCCTCTCCTAAACACACAAACGAAAAGATCAGGACTATTATAATTCATGAACCATTCTATTTCTGTTGGCAGATTTCAAGGGATTACAAGTTCCTTTTACCTGACACACCTTCCGCAGGCTGGTCAGCCTGTTTCACTGGAGTCCCAAGTAATGAGACCCAGTAAGTTTAGTTTTCATTCACACCAACATTGAATGAAACCACGCAAACGATTTGGATTAAACAGTAAATTTGCCAAAATAGTAAATTGATAAATTTCCGGAAAAAAATCAGTAAATTCATTATTTTACTGTTTCATTGAAGGACTGCGCAAGTTCCTAAAAGATCCAGGAAATTAGTAAATGTGTTGGTTTGAAAGGCAAGGACATTTGCTAATTTAATGAAAACAAACTGTTTAATTTAGGCATCTATTAAGGCACACTCCTCCCCTCGTAAAAAGTTGGGCACAACTTGAACACAAAAACATAAATTCAAACTACAGTACCTGCACATGTAAAAGCATCCTTCCCCCAAACCCACCCCACCCCACCCCACCACCCCACCCCACCACCCCACCCATTCCAACCAACTTCCGTTTGCAGAAACGTAGACGCATTGTAAAAAGTGTGCTCATGACGTAGGTTCATTTACTAGTGCACAACTGGATGCGGTGACCGTTACAGTTGTAAAGAAGTTCTACTATGAATCAATTGCAACGTTTTCTTCAAGAACTTGTTTACCCCCCCCCCTTCCCCCAGTCACGTTTTAAAAACACTTGCCCACCTGAAGCTGACTGGGCTATGATTTCTGACAGTAACGACACAGATGTATCGAGACTGACATCTTCTCTTTTAAGCAACCTCTGTTGGGATTTCTTGAAGAACCACTATTCAAGACACCAGATTTAACCTCGACCTTGTAGATGTTGCTTTCCAGGTCCCTTTGTGCTATCACACCAGGGTATCTTGGGTATCACCAATGCAACGATCAATATTTTTCTTCAAATTGTTTGTTATGAGCTTTTAAAGGAATCTTAAAAGTAGACACATTTACTAGGGTCCGCTTTCCTTGTTCCGCAAAGTCATCAAAACAGCATTCAAAAGTCAGTAATGTTACAAATTTCCTAGAACTTGTAAGAAAATGACGAATTTCATGGAATCACTTTTCCTGGTTAGTACAATCATCAAAAAGAGCATCAACAACTCGTGATTTACAAATGTCCTGGAACTTTTAGGATTTTTGTAAAATCCCCGATTAAAACAGTAAATTTACAAATATTTTTCACCGAGGCATTCAATCAAGAAAGTCGCTCACTTAATCGTGAGCAAACTAAGATAAAAGAAATGAGCGCACAACGATAAAACAAACGAGCAAATGAAGATAACACAAACGAGCGAATGGACAAAGTACAACAAACATTGTATCAGCACACAATGCAGGACAGAACATGGAGTGTTCCGAACCAGACTAGTGGTAATAATAGCATCTAACGCCCAACTTATTTATTTTCTTGATTTGTTTCAGCAAGGAAGTTCAACAATTGAGTGCCGCCTTCTGTTTCCTTGTTGCCCCCCCCCCCCCCCCCCTGCATTTTTATTTTATTTTATTTTATACAAAGCCGGGTTTTCCCCTGTAACATGCCCCTAATGGCTTTGTCGTGAGGGCGTAAAACTTACATTTTCTCTCGGACACTGCATAACATACTCATCGGAGTCAATTACTTGCTGCGGTAGTTGTTTAAACTTGTCTCCATGTGCTTCCCGTTCGACAACGTCCGTGCTTCCTGTTAAGGTTGTTTGTCTGCGGTGGGACGCAACTCCCTTCCGCTTGTAAATCCTAACAGAGTTATTTCCGGAAAATGTCTATTAATTGATACAAGTACTCACTTCTAACACATTAACACGCCGAGTTTGTTTGCTGCAGTTTTATCATCGACTTCTTGGACAGCTCCGGTAACATCGTGTTGCACGTGAACCCAAGATTCGACCATTATGGCTTCCGCAAGGTAACCTTTCTCAGCTTCAAGCTGCAAGGGGGTTGGGAGGACAAGCTACTGCAAGACCCTGACCCTACGTTTCCCTTCGCTAACGGTCAACAGTTCAATCTGACGGTCACGGCCACTGGTTCCCATAGCTTCGAGGTGAGTTAGCACCCTACCATATGTAACCAGGTTCGAGGAACGACTTGGAAACACAATCGATTACTGATCAGCCATTGTAAACAGGTTCCAAAACGATGGAAACTTTAATCGGTGATGATTTGTTGTTATGATGAGAATGTGTTAGGGCCGGACCCACTGGACTATCACTCACGGACACAAAGACATACACGTCTTTCTTTCTCCATTCCGTCCACAACGGATGCGACAACAGCAGAAAATATAACTGGCATGGTATTCTTTATTCCTGGGTCTCTCTTCCCTCCTCCTCTCCGCCGACCCAACCGAAGCCGGGTGGCCACAAGCCACAACACATAAAGTTGAATACATCTCGTCAGTTAGTGGAGCACACTACAAAAACACGTCTACACTCTTTGCGTCTCTCAAAGTTTTCTTTCTCACATTCTAGCATGGACAAACTCAATCAGAATTTAGCTAGGAAAACAGCCATCCAATCAAAATCTTAGTAACCAATAGTAACACAACATCCCAAACAGATAAGGTTGGTTGGTTACTTGAGTTTTACGTCCTCACAGGAACTAGAGCCTAGTAGGGACATAAAGTGTTTATATGCTAAAACAGATAACGTGTTTCATTGGTTCATTAAGACAAGAGGAAGGGGAGGGAAGGGGGGGGGGGGGGGTAAGAGACTAAAACCTCCCAGCTACTTAGCTGGCATCTCCGATTCACCGTATCAAAAGAAATGACACAAACTCGACATTCCCGGTTCCCTCCGAAATATAGCGCCAGGCCGGCGGCACAATGCGTAATGGCCATCTGCACGCCACCTCGTCTTGCCCCGGACCCAAGAGGTCGGTCTACTTCAAAGAGTTAAAGGTACTTGCTTGTAACTGGACAGCCGGATAATTGCTTGGATTCCAGCACTTACAGTTTAAAGAAAAATGAATTGACACAAAACACAAATCGATCGGCAATATGAACCACAAAGACTAGACTGGACAATGACAACCGAGTTAGAACTCTTACTCTTGTTTACCAAAACGAAATACAAATTAAGATTTCAAGCTCTGTTTTACTCCTCTTCAGCGCAAAACTTACACTGGTGACAGTTCACCCTATCACATATTCTCGAAAGGAAGCAGTAGGAAGTAATATCCGCGGTATTAATGTTATAGTGAATGCTGTTACCACGAATTATTGCTTCGCAATAGTCATTTTACAACTAGGAAACACAGACGTGCATGCTAGGTTTTGTGTTTGTTTTGTTCTTATTTTACTTTAACGTTACGCACATGCTTATATAAAGGTTGCTAGATTCCATTTTCACGGGCTTACTTCCGACGTAAATGAGGAGTGTAGCTGAACGAGCTACAGTTCTACAGAAAAATAAAATTACAACACTCATCCCATGACCGGCTTCTTTGCCTCTGTTACCTGAGGAAGTGAATACTGCGTATATTCCATGGTTACTTGAGCGTATGGCATGGTTACCGACGCTAGTGTTTGTTGTTTTCCCAGGTTTGGTTGCAAAAATAATATAAGTTCATCTGAAAACACGATTCGTGGCCTTTCTAAAACGTAACACCTTCATCATTTTCTAAATATAAAGGACGAAATGCGATTCAAACGATAAATGTACACTCGATCAACTAGGACAACAATTTCATATGACGTTTTACCAAACAATTACAAAATAAAACTCAGAAACAGAATATTAGTTTGCAAAATTAAAAACAAATTGAGGGGGAAAACTCTGGTTGTCGAAGCCCCTGTCGTACGTTTACAGTCACGCATTCAGCTAATTTCAAGTCATTCTAAGACAATCTCGTTAAGTTAAGTACTGCTGACAAGTTTCGGCATTTGTTAACTATTCATAATGTGCCGTTGATGCATTACAATTAAGCATAGCTGTTAATGTTTAATCTGGAAACGTCTCCGACACAGCAGCATCGGGTCAAAAGTCACTATATTTAGGGTTCAAGGCGAGTAACTCTTAAACAAAATAATCGTGTCCGGATCAATTTCAGCAGCAAAATCAGTATCTAACTAAGCTTTTTCGACAGGAGAAGAAAAATGAAAATGTAGGCCTAACATCTGGGTTTTTTTTGGCTCACCTGAGTAATTGGTGAGTCTTAGGATTTATATAATGTGTCCGTCCGTATGTCTGGCCGTCCGTCCGTGGACAAAAAACTGAAAGGCATAGTCAGCCTCCCGTAAACCATCACAGACACTGTCAGGCTTTTACACAAAATACAAACACCCTTTCGTTTAAACACTCACCGCTTGAGAACATCCCAGGTGCCCTACGTAAAGAGCGAGCAATTTTCAAAGATTTTATTTTTGCGTGGCCAGCCGGATTGTCTAGTACCACAATCGGACGCCTCGTTTTGGCGCTAGACCTAACTTTTACAATCTCAATAAATTGACAGCTTGTTACACAAACATTCTTAAATCACAAAAGAAATCTTTTTTCATCAAGACAAGATCAGTACAATTCGAAGTGTTGAAAGTTTGAACAAGTCGCGTAAGGCGAAATTACTACATTTAGTCAAGCTGTGGAACTCACAGAATGAAACTGAACGTAGTCCGCCGCTAGTGCAAAACGCAGTAAAAGTGACGAGCCTGTTTGGTGCGGCAGCGGTTGCGCTGTGCTTCATAGCACGCTTTACTGTACCTCTCTTCGTTTTAACTTTCTGACCGTGTTTTTAATCCAAACATATCATATCTATATGTTTTTGGAATCAGGAACCGACAAGGATTAAGATGAAATAGTTTTTAAATTGATTTCGGAAATTTAATTTTGATCATAATTTTTATATTTTTAATTTTCAGAGATTGTTTTTAATCCAAATATAACATATGTATATGTTTTTAGGAATCAGAAAATGACGACAAATAAGATGCAATTGTTTTTAAATCGTCTAATAAAAAAATAATTTTAATTACAAGTTTCCGATTTTTAATGACCAAACTCACTCATTAGTTTTTAAGCCACCAAGCTGAAATGCAATACCAAACCACGGCCTTTGTCGAAGATTGCTTTGCCAAAATTTCAATCAATTTAATTGAAAAATGAGGGTGTGACAGTGCCGCCTCAACTTTTACAAAAAGCCGGATATGACGTCATCAAAGGTATTTATCGAAAAAATGAAAAAACAAGTCGCGTAAGGCGAAAATACAATATTTAGTCAAGTAGCTGTCGAACTCACAGAATGAAACTGAACGCAACGCAACGCAGCAAGACCGTATACTCGTAGCATCGTCACTCCACCGCCCGTGGCAAAGGCAGTGCCCGTGGAATTGACAAGAAGAGCGGGATATTCGTTGCGCTGAGAAGGGTAGCACGCTTTTCTGTACCTCTCTTCGTTTTAACTTTCTGAGCGTGTTTTTAATCCAAACATATTATATCTATATATTTTTGGAATCAGGAACCGACAAGGAATAAGATGAAAGTGTTTTTAAATTGATTTCGAAAAAAAAATTTTGATAATAATTTTTATATATTTAATTTTCAGAGCTTGTTTTTAATCCGAATATAACATATTTATATGTTTTTGGAATCAGCAAATGATGGAGAATAAGATGAACGTAAATTTGGATCGTTTTATAAATGTTTATTTTTTTTTACAATTTTCAGATTTGTAATGACCAAAGTCATTAATTAATTTTTAAGCCACCAAGCTGAAATGCAATACCGAAGTCCGGGCTTAGTCGAAGATTACTTGACCAAAATTTCAACCAATTTGGTTGAAAAATGAGGGCGTGACAGTGCCGCCTCAACTTTCACGAAAAGCCGGATATGACGTCATCAAAGACATTTATCAAAAAAATGAAAAACACGTTCGGGGATTTCATACCCAGGAACTCTCATGCCAAATTTCATAAATATCGGTCCAGTAGTTTAGTCTGAATCGCTCTACACACACACACAGACAGACAGACACACACACACACACACACACACACACACACATACACCACGACCCTCGTCTCGATTCCCCCCTCTACGTTAAAATATTTAGTCAAAACTTGACTAAATATAAAAACGTCCGGGGATATCATACCCAGGAACTCGCATGTCAAATTTCATAAAGATCGGTCCAGTAGTTTAGTCTGAATCGCTCTACACACACACACACACACGCACACACACACACACACACACACACACACACACACACACACACACACACACACACACACACACACACACACACACATAACACACACATACACCACACCCTCGTCTCGATTCCCCCCTACGTTAAAACATTTAGTCAAAACTTGACTAAATGTAAAAAAGAAAAGCCCGGAAACGTGTTACGCAAAACGTGTTTCGCGCAGCAGACGATGGTTCTGCATATAGCGCCAGTTCTTTTGAACGGCAACCGCCACCGCCAGTTCGTGTGACTCGCAGCCGTTTGTTGCGTTTTAGATTCAGAGGTACACAATAACGTGCTATTGCAGATAAGCTTACAGCGAGTCGCATTGAAATCACAAACTGACGACTAAATTGTGAAAAAAAGCAACTGGATCACACGGTTTCACAATGGCTCAGGGGTTAGATAAACCACGAAAAAATACATTCTTTGAAAATTGCTCGCTCTTTACGGAGGGCACCTACGATGTTCTCAAGCGGTGAGTGTTTTAAATGAAAGGGTGTTTGTACTGTGTGTAAAAGCCTGACAGTGTCTGTGATGGTTTACGGGAGGCTGACTGTGCCGCTAACGTTGAGGTTATCTCGGATGTTTTTCAAGCTAGACCTGAAACTGAAACTTTGCACACTTTTATGGTTTGATGATCTCATGAAGTGACCCCAAATTGGTTGACTAATAACTTAACATTAACGTTATTTCAGGCGTTTAGTTTGAAACTTTGAACACTTCAAGGGTTTGATAATGTGTCACCATGACCCTAATTTGGTTTACCCCGTCACATTTTGGTGTCACAGCGGGGTCATGTTCGTAAAAACTTTACGTTGATATTTTCTCAGTTATTTTGGGAGCAAAAGCCTCCAAATTTCATACAATTGTAGGTGTTGATAATCAGCAGACATTTCAGAGTCACAGCATGAACATGTTTGCTGGAGAAGATTTTTAATCCTGAAATATCCACTGAGCTATCAAGAAAATAAGTCTTGAGGTCATCAAGCTATGATGTCATTGTTTGATTTGGTCACAGCTTAGTGTCTGTTTTTTAAAAGTCTTGGCTAGACTATTGGTGATAACATCATGTTATGATGTCATAGTGTCAGAAATGAGGTCACGCAAGTGTCTGAGTATTCATATTTTGTCTGGGCTAGCCAAAACTCAATCTATTCAAGAAAATTAGTAATTATAATTTAAAGGCAGTAGGATACACCTGAAAGTACGCTGGAGTAGCCTCCCTTCCCGGATTTAGAACGCGTTTCGTGTCGTAACGGAGTATCCACTTATTAGCCATATCCGTATGCAAAATAATGAAATAAACATTAGGAAATGGCAGAAGTTTACAACTATCGACATTCTCTATCAGTGCAATAAAAAACAATCGTTAGAACTTGCATTTACGACATGTCGTGCGTGAGAACGTGTCACTGTAAACAAGCACTTCTTGCCTGGCTGAAGAACCATACGAGTCAATCTAAAACAGACAAGTAATGGAAAGCAGTCTGCGGATAAACATAACAAACTGCTGATGAAAAAGTGTGTTCGTCCCTGCTCTGGATAAAAGACATCGGACTGATGACAACGTGGCAGCGTTCACGCGAACAGATTTTTTTCAGATTATCGCTTCTACATTTTATTGCACGTACTTGTGGCAGATCAGAATTTCACACTGGAAGATGACAAATTGGTCTTGTGAGTTGAGAACCACATGTTCTTTGCCGACAGAAATCACGATGGGACAAGATGCAGATTGTGTTGAAGACATGTTTGCAGATTATCGCATCTACATTTTATTGCTCAGATCAATGCACGTATAGTTGGGGTAGATCTGAATTTCGCAATGCCGGAAGACGACAAATCGGTCTTTTGAGTTGAGAACCACATGTTCTTTGGCGGCAGAAATCACTATGGGACAAGATGAGGATTGTGTTGAGGAGGTTAATACTGACTGACTTTAGGTGAAGAGTTCCCAGACCTGGTTTTTGTAGAGGCATCATGATGATATCCTGTGTTTTTTTAGGCCTAAAAAAAATTAGGTGTGGTTACAGTAACCCGACCTACCCTATTTTTAGGGGCCGACCCTATAACTTTTTATTACATTTGTCAAAAACAAAACAAAACAAGTCGCGTAAGGCGAAAATACAACATTTAGTCAAGTAGCTGTCGAACTCACAGAATGAAACTGAACGCAATGCAACGCAGCAAGACCGTATACTCGTAGCATCGTCAGTCCACCGCTCACGGCATAGGCAGTGAAATTGACAAGAAGAGCGGGGTAGTAGTTGCGCTGGGAAGGATAGCACGCTTTTCTGTACCTCTCTTCGTTTTAACTTTCTGAGCGTGTTTTTAATCCAAACATATCATATCTATATGTTTTTGGAATCAGGAACCGACAAGGAATAAGATGAAAGTGTTTTTAAATTGATTTCGACAATTTAATTTTGATAATAATTTTTATATATTTAATTTTCAGAGCTTGTTTTTAATCCGAAGATAACATATTTATATGGTTTTGGAATCAGCAAATGATGGAGAATAAGATAAACGTAAATGTGGATCGTTTTATAAAAAACATATTTGTTTTACAATTTTCAGATTTTTAATGACCAAAGTCATTAATTAATTTTTCAGCCATCACGCTGAAATGCAATAACGAAGTCCGGGATTCGTCGAACATTACCCGACCAAAATTTCAACCAATTTGGTTGAAAAATGAGGGCGTGACAGTGCCGCCTCACCTTTCACGAAAAGCCGGATATGACGTCATCAAAGACATTTATCAAAAAAATGAAAAAAACGTTCGGGGATTTCATACCCAGGAACTCTCATGTCAAATTTCATAAAGATCGGTCCAGTAGTTTAGTCTGAATCACTCTACACACACACACACACACACAGACAGACACACACACACACACACACGCGCACATACACCACGACCCTCGTCTCGATTCCCCCCTCTACGTTAAAACATTTAGTCAAAACTTGACTAAATGTAAAAACCAAGAAAACAAGTGCAGAAAACGCAATGAAAGCGAAAGCGCCCGAGTCGCACACTTATTTCCCTGTCAAGTAGGTATAATTTGTACTCATTAGAAAAAAAAGTTTAAAAAAAAAAGTGATTGCCTACCTTCCTACCCTATTTTTTTTGGCTATGTACCGTAACCACACCTATTTTTTATTTTTTTTGCCTTAACGTTCTTGGTGACAACGCGCCAGAATCGCACGAAGATCGAACTCTCGAAGAAAACAAGTTTATCGCTGAACATCGGAAATGTGAAAGTATTACTCTTCCTGTCTGATCAGTCTCCCCGTTAAATCTACAGGCTACATTATTTATCAGGTAACTTACCAAACCGGAGTGTGTGTGTGTGTGTGTGTGTGTGTGTGTGTGTGTGTGTGTGTGTGTGTGTGTGTGTGTGTGTATGTGTGTGTGTGCTTGTGTGTGTGTGTCAGTGTGTCGGTGTATGTGTGTGTCAGTGTGTGTGTGTGTGTGTGTAGAGCGGTTCAGACAAAACTACTGGACCGATCTTCATGAAACTTGACATGAGAGTTCCTGGGTATAATATCCCCAGACATTTATTTAATTTTTTCAATAAATGTCTTTGATGACGTCATATCCGGCTTTTTGTTATTGTTGAGGTGGCACTGTCACGCCCTCATTTTTTTTAACCAAATAGAGTGAAATTTTGGTCAAGCAATGTTTGACTCAGTCCGGACTTTTGTATTGCATTTCAGCTCAGAAGCTTAAAAAAAAGTTACTTAGTTTGCTTATTAAAGTCGTCATTTAAAACGATTTTTCATTTACAAATTAAAACATTATTGCATTGTATTCCTCGTTTTCTCCTGAATTCAAATATATAGAGAATACTACATGGCATGCTGTGTCGTACCAGATTTACACGAGTTTTTTGTTTTAAATATTGAACTGCCAGCGAAAGCGAACTGTTCACTATTTGAAAAAGCAACGAGTGTAAATCTAGTACGAAACAGCAAGCCATGTAGCATTCTGTTTATCCTACATACTGTACTTACGTGTATTTTACTGAAAATGTCCTGCAGTCGAGGCAGCTAAATTGAAGACGCTTGTTTTGGAACCTCGATCTCTTCTAAAGCCTCGTGCAATCTATTACGTCAAAGCAAATAAACATCACTCTGAAAGTGTGGCGTGACGTGTTAGTTCTAAAAATTCATCGAGAGTAATTAGTGAGCGCAATTTTTGTTTTCTATAATGACGTTTGTCTCGGTGACTTTGGCATCACAAGCAGTGGAAAAACAGGTCCCTGCCAGACTTGCTTGACATGACATCATTTACATGATATACACACGTGTTATTTGAACGATTATTATCTCACGAGTGTCTCTCTCAGGTATGTAGGATAAATATAGATAGATATGTTATGTTTACTTGAAAAACGCGCTGAGAATTAAAGAAAATAGGTCGAGTATAATGTTCGGATGCTTCGCGGAGACGAGCGTGACTCGTCTCGGTGTTCGGGGAAGTTTAGCCGAGACTATCTGAATGTAGTCTCGTCGATGACTGGTTTTTGGTGTTTATCTTTTAGTTTGATACCTACAGATTGACTAAATGTGTTTATATCGCTTCACGCGACTTGTTTCTTCTACAGTCGAGATGCCTCTCTTACTTAGGAGCCGGATGAAATAGGTTTACTTTTAAACAAGTTATCATTTTGCAAAATGGAATCACACAATGTGTGTTCCAAAGATGCATGACTCGACTTATTTTCTGATTTTTCTAGTTGTATGTGGATGGCATGGTCTACGCTAATGTGACACTCCGCCTCGACATCAACAAAATCACCAACATCGAAATAAGAGCTGATGTCAGCATGTCCTTCATGGATCTGTGGTGTGGCTAGAGGAGCACCAGTCAAGTCACGCTTGAGTCCACAAAGAAGGAAGTCTCCGCTCAATTCTTTGTTCCACGAAGACCCATTAACAGTACCCTCCTTCTCGCCCACACAGTCATACTAACCGTCACTGATCTGTTTCAACGCGGGAAGCAGGCCCTGAAAATGTTTTAAAGCTATACTTAAGAGGTGTGTAGATCACCTTGCCCCAGTTTATTTACATTTGCCAAACAAAGAAGTAAAATCCATTACAATATCTTCATACATTCATACATTCAAACAAAACTAGTTCTTCGAAAAGTGAACTGTTATACAACTGAACATAACTGCTGTTCAATAGGTGTTTTAAATGATTACACAAATTTCTGATGGCTTGCAATTGAAGAACAGAAATACAATTGTTTACTTTGATACTTACAAAACCTTTGTTACTTTTATAACAAATCTTTATTTATATTTGTTAATGTTTGGGAAGACGCTATAGGATTATAGGATTATAACACACTTGGTATCTGTATGTTTGACTGTACATGAGACTGAAATATTGTTCTGTGGCACAATATATTAATCTCCTTTCCTTCGTGCGCCGGCGAAGCCGGCGTACACCCGGCTCCCAGGCGCAGCCTGGTATTCGGCTCTACTTCTTCCCGGCGAAGCCGGTACCCGGCGAAGCGGGTAATCATCTAGTTTGTTATATTTGTAAGGTGAATACATGTTATTAGCAAATGTATATGTTTTTGATAATATAGATCTCAACGTAAACGATCACATTTCACTGCATTTCAGTACCACTTTCGTAGAGATGTAATTATAGGTTGTTTTCGTGTTCTTGTTCTTCTAGATCATGTTCTTCTTGTTTGTCTTGTTGTACAGAATTAGATAAATGTCAGAATAACGTCCTTTTGTCGGTCTTCGAATTTCCTTTTTATTGAGGATAGGTTGAAATGAAGCGTACAACCTTTACTTGTATCCTTGTTAACAAAAATCCGGTGTTTCACCGGTTCATTTCTTCCCAAATCAGTTTGATTTTGTATGTAAGGAATGAAGAGCAGTGTAGCGAATCAGCAGTATCACATGCCAGCATGATACTATACAATACGGTTTGTACAAAACTCTATTGATGAATATGTATTAAAAACGAAAACCACAATATGTAATCTTATTCACACCATTCTTTATAAAGTGAGATTTTGTAACTTTGTTGTTCATGCACACTTTCTATCTGAACTGGTTTGTGTTTGTGTGTGTGTGTGCAAATTTATGAATCTCTCTCTTTCTCTCTATCCCCTTTCTCTCTCCATCTCTCTCTCCCTCCCCCCTCTCTCTCTCTCTCTCTCCCTCTCTCTTTCTCTCTGCTTGTCTCTCTCTCTTTCTCGCCCCCCCCTCTCTCTCTCTCTCCCTCTCTCTTTCTCTCTGCTTGTCTCTCTCTTTCTCTTCCCCCCCCTCTCTCTCTCTCACTGTTTGTCTCTCACTCCCCCCCTCTCTCTCTTTCTCTCTCTGCTTGTCTATTTCTCTTCCTCTCTCTGGTTGTCTTTCTCTCTCTCTCTCTCTCTCTCTCTCTCTCTCTCTCTCTCTCTCTCAGAATTAACACGTCAAGCAAAAGCAAATTACTTTAATACATTAATCGAGGACAAGAAAGATATTGCAACTGTTTGGCGTGCTGTTAATAACATATTAGGTAAATCTAAACAGAACTCAAATCGGTCTGCCACAACCATCTCCCCTGAAGATTTTAATAACCATTTTTTGTCCCTTGCCAATAGGCTAAATGAATCTGCAAAATGCGACAGTCCTGATTCTGACCTTGAAGTCTCTCTCACAAAATTACATGATTTTTGCAATGACAAATGTAAACCGGACGATTTTTTTACTATTCCAGACATGGCAGTGCATGAGGTAGGTAAGGCGCTAGAAGGCCTTGAGAATAAAAAGTCCATGGGTCCTGACAAGATTCCTCCTTACTTGGCCAAATTAGCTCTACCATATATTGTGGAGCCACTCACCTATGCGTATAATCTCTGCATAAAGCAAAATACTGTACCTAGTTTACTAAAAAGAGCAAAAGTAATTCCACTCCATAAAGGCGGAAATTTATCCGACCCAAATAATTTTAGACCCATTTCCTTATTACCCATTTTATCCAAACCATTGGAAAAACATATTCACAAACATTTGCTCGCGTACATAGAAAGCAGAAACCTTTTCCATCAATTTCAATCTGGTTTTCGAACAAATCACTCTTGTCACAGCGCCCTTACCACGCTATGCGACACCTGGTTGTCTGCAACAAACCGATCTGAAATCAGTGGTGCTGTGTTTCTCGACTTTAAAAAAAGCGTTTGATCTTGTTGATCATTCAATTTTACTGAAGAAATTACAGTTGTATCTCAGAAACAGTTCAGTGTGTAACTTTTTTGCTTCCTATTTACAGGACAGATCTCAATATACTGCCCTAAACTGTAAAATATCTACTGAGGAGACTGTGAAATGCGGGGTGCCTCAAGGGTCAGTGCTTGGGCCGATCTTGTTCTGTCTGTATATCAATGATCTGCCACTGCACATTTCTGACAGTAATGTAAGAAGTGATTTTTTTGCTGACGATTCTTCTCTTCACTCAAGTGGAAAGTCTGTTACAGTAATAGAGTCCTCCCTTCAAACAGCTTTAAACGATGTAAATAACTGGTGTAGTGCTAATGCTATGCTTGTCCATCCAATAAAAACTAAAAGTATGGTAATTGCAACCAGACAAAAACATCAGATTTCTCCACTCAAACTAAATCTTACTATTGGTACGCAATCAATTGAACAAGTTCAACAGCATCGCGTTTTAGGGGTAATTCTTGATTGTGAATTCAAGTGGCAGGCACAAATACAGCATATTTGCAAGAAAGTAGCCAAGAACGTTTTCCTCCTATCCAAGTTAAAGCAATATACCGACAGAAGGACTCTGGAAATGTTCCACCATGCTCATGTAATGCCTCACATTAATTATGTTTCGACGCTCTGGGATGGCAGCAGTGATGTCCACTTGAAAAAGTTAGACTCTCTCTATCGTCGCTCGGCCAAACTCATCGTAAAGGATAATGCCTCAACAGATATGAAATTAAAAATGCTTAACTTTCTTCCACTGGAAAAGCATCTCAAGTTAAACAAAGCCATTTTCATGCATAAATTGTATCACGGTAAAGTGCCGATTTACATTACATCATTATTTAATAAAGCTACCCACAGATATGGGTCGGTCAACCTGATCCCACCAATTCCACGAATTGACCTGTATAAGACCAGTCTTGCTTTTTCGGGTACTTCAGTTTGGAATTCACTTCCATCATCCTTTAAGCACCTAAAGTCATTAAAAAGTTTTAAAAAATGTGTAAAAAACCACTTAATGTCTGAGTAGCTTAACGCCTTTTGACTTACCAAACTTAGTATTACGTCAAAAATATGCTGTGCATTGTATTTTCTGAACAAATTTTTGTTACTCTATTGCTACATGTTCGATTGCCACCAGCTTGTATTTATAATTACCTGCATAGTATGCATTTGATTTTATGAATAACCACATATGTATGCTCTTCATGCCTCATCTTTATCATCATCATCATCATTATCATCATCATTATCGTCATCATCATCATCATCGTCATCTTTATTATCACGTTTTCTGACCTCCTTTTGTTGGTTAACTTTTTAACTTTTTAATTTTAATTTTTTTTTATTTATTTTTTTAATTATAATAATTGTGTGTCTATGCGTCCCAAGGACAGATTGTAAGAAAAGGCGTAGCCTTAAATCTAAATCCTTGTAAAATAAAGTTCAATTCAATTCAATTCTCTCTCTCTCTCTCTCTCTCTCTCTCTCTCTCTCTCTCTCTCTCTCTCTCTCTCTCTCTCTCTCTCTCTCTCTCTCTCTCTCTCTCTCTCTCTCCCTGTCTCCCCTTTTGTATTTTCATTATTTTTATAATTATACTTATTACTTTTATTGTCATTATTTGTTTAATTCTTTACATGTAATAATGATTTTGTCTACGCACGATTTCAATTAATTTCTTTGTTTTTACATTTATTGATGTGCTTTTTATTTATTCTTTGTCTTTTTTATCATGTTCAACATTTGTTTCATCTATATACCCTTTCCGTCGCGATATAACCTTCGTGGTTGAAAACGATGTTGAACACCAAAAAAAGAAAGAAAGATATACCCTTTCATTTGATTGCATAAGCAAAATGATGGCTTGTTTAAAAAAAAGTTTATTTATAACTTTCTCCCCATTATTTGTATTCCATTGTATATTCTGGCTGCATTTAGCATTTTTTCCCCTCCTATTTCTTTTCACTTGTGTACTTCTTTAGTGAATAGTAAATGTTTAGTATGTGTTGAAGATTAGGTTGTTGGACAAGGCGATGTGCCTTTGACCTTGTAAAATTAAGTTCGTTCGTTCGTTCGCTCTCTCTCTCTCTCTCCTTCCCTCCCTCTCCTTCCTCCCTCTCTCCCCTTCCCTCCATCCCTTTCCCCCTCCTCCCTCCCTCCTCTCTGTCCCTCCTCCCTCCCTTTGCCTCCCTCGCTCTCTCTCTCTCTATCTCCCTCCATCCCTCTCTCTCCCTCCTCCCTCCCTTTGCCTCCCTCGCTCTCTCTCTCTCTATCTCCCTCCCTCCCTCTCTCTCTCCCTCCTCCCTCCCTCTTCCTCCCTCCCTCCCTCTCTCTCTCCCTCCTCCCTCCCTCCCTCCTCTCTGTCCCTCCTCCCTCCATCCCTCTCTCTCCCTCCTCCCTCCCTTTGCCTCCCTCGCTCTCTCTCTCTCTATCTCCCTCCCTCCCTCTCTCTCTCCCTCCTCCCTCCCTCTTCCTCCCTCCCTCCCTCTCTCTCTCCCGCCTCCCTCCCCTCTCTCTCCCTCCTCCCTCCCTTTGCCTCCCTCGCTCTCTCTATCTCCCTCCCTCCCTCTCTCTCTCCCTCCTCCCTCCCTCTTCCTCCCTCCCTCCCTCTCTCCCTCCCTCCCTCCTCCCTCCCTCCCTCTCTCTCTCCCTCCTCCCTCTCTCTTCCTCCCTCTCTCTCTCTCTCCCTCCCGCTCTCTCTTTCTCCCTCCCTCTCTCTCTCCCTCCTCCCTCGTTCCCTCTCCCTCCCTCCTTCCTCCCTCCCTCTCTCTCTCCCTCCTCCCTCCCGCTCTCTCTTTCTCCCTCTCTCTCTCCCTCCTCCCTCTCCCTCACTCCCTCCTCTCTCCCTCCCTCCCTCTCTCCTTCCTCCCTCCCTCCTCCCTCCCTCCCTCCTCCCTCCCTCCTCCCTCCCTCCTCCCTGTCCCTCCCTCCCTCCTCCCTCCCTCCCTCTCTCCTTCCTCCCTCCCTCTCTCTGTCTGTCTGTCTGTCTGTCCGTCTCTCTCTCACCCCGCTCGTTTTATGTAATTTGCCTTTATGTCTGCACTTTTAATGATACTCTTTTTCAGTGTGAAAATAATGTCTAATTAATACCTTTTTGTGATTATTCCTCCGTCATATGAAATGTTATTTCTGTTCTGTAAAATAACTTAGAAATCGTCCAAACGCATAAGTGGTTCTGTATAATTGATGCATTTTGTATCACATTTGATCTACTTTTGTCTCATCTGTTCGCTTTTGAACAACACTCTGTATGAATTAATTCTGATTGGAATGTAACGGATTTTTTCCACATTTTATCGGTCCTGAATACAATTAGCGATTTAAGAGACGTTAAAACAACAGCCAAACAACATGCCTACCGTCTCGTATTTTAAATAGCCATCTTCTTCACTTACCGTTACAGGATCTCTAAGTGCATTTCGGGACGATTTATTTTAGTGACGTCAAAACAAGTTTGCTTCCTGTTGTGCTTGTTCTTCTTCTTGCTCGTCTTTTCTGCAATGTGTAATTAGTAAACTCTTTTTTTTAATCCACGTTCTATTTCCTTTCCACTATATGACCATCAATCGTTCTGTTTTCTACGATTGATCTCTTTTGAAATCTAATAAAATTACAACACGCACCAACAAAACAGTGTGTGTGTGTGTGTGTGTGTGTGTGTGTGTGTGTGTGTGTGTGTGTGTGCGTGTGTGTGTGCGTGTGTGCGCGCATGTGTGTATGTGTGCATGCAGTTGAGTATGTAAATGTGTGTGTGTGCTTGTGTGTGTGCGCATGTGTGTTTGTGTGCGTGCAGTTGAGTATAAAAATGTGTGTGTGTGAATGTGTGTGTGTATGCGTATGCTTGTGTGTGTGCGCATGTGTGCGTGCAGTTGAGTATGTGAATGTGTGTGAATGTGTGTGTGTGTATGCGTATGCTTGTGTGTGTGCGCATGTGTGCATGTGTGTGTACAGTTGAGTATGTGAATGTGTGTGTGCGAGTGTGTATGTGTGAGTGTGACTCTGTGTGTGTGTGTGTGTGTGTGTGTGTGTGTGTGTGTGCGTGTGTGTGTGTGTGTGAGATATACTCTGTACGGTTGCCATACACACAAACCAACATACACCCACACACTGTAACGTTAGTGCATGTCTGTAACAAACCTCTCACACTGGACAATGTCAACAAAGACGGTATTGGAGTTTCTCTTGACTCTGGTTTATTCTACGACACAGCGTCGCCATGCTCCTCGCATGCGCTCCCTATCCATGACGGTCACACAACGTCTTATTAGCCAAAACCAAGCCAATATCGTATCATCTCCCTTTCCTTAAACAAACGAATTTGAATAAACAAAATGAAAGAACATTGGACACTGAATTGAATAAGAAATGACTAAAACAGTAGGCATCCACCTCTTACTTAAGTATGAACAGTTACGAAATAAACATTTACTCCATTTGATTACATTCAGACTTTCGGTGCCGATTGTCCTTCATTGTCTCTTCACAGAGGCACAACCCCCTCCATCTCTTCACAGAGGCACAACCCCCTCCATCTCTTCACAGAGGCACAACCCCCTCCATCTCTTCACAGAGGCACAACCCCCTCCATCTCTTCACAGAGGCACAACCCCCTCCATCTCTTCACAGAGGCACAACCCCCTCCATCTCTTCACAGAGGCACAACCCCCTCCATCTCTTCACAGAGGCACAACCCCCTCCATCTCTTCACAGAGGCACAACCCCCTCCATCTCTTCACAGAGGCACAACCCCCTCCATCTCTTCACAGAGGCACCACTCCCTCCATCTTTTCACAGAGGCACAACCCCCTCCATCTCTTCACAGAGGCACAACCCCCTCCATCTCTTCACAGAGGCACAACCCCCTCCATCTCTTCACAGAGGCACAACCCCCTCCATCTCTTCACAGAGGCACAACTCCCTCCATCTCTTCACAGAGGCACAACCCCCTCCATCTCTTCACAGAGGCACAACTCCCTCCATCTCTTCACAGAGGCACAACCCCCTCCATCTCTTCACAGAGGCACAACCCCCTCCATCTCTTCACAGAGGCACAACCCCCTCCATCTCTTCACAGAGGCACAACCCCCTCCATCTCTTCACAGAGGCACAACCCCCTCCATCTCTTCACAGAGGCACAACCCCCTCCATCTCTTCACAGAGGCACAACCCCCTCCATCTCTTCACAGAGGCACAACCCCCTCCATCTCTTCAATTGTTCAAGTTTCAGAATGTAACAGACAAAGTTCACCTCCCTGTGCTTAACTTAAATACTTCCTGTTTTAATTGTTCAACTAACACAATTCTCACACTCAATCCTTTTTCTACTTCATACATCCTTCAATAAGTAAAATTCAAACATAAAAACTTAAACTCGATGATGGTTTGTCTGTTTTAAGTGGTGTACTCTTGCAGGTAGCTTGGTTTCTTGATCACCCTACCTCTGGATGTGCATGTTTGGGTGGCTGCACAGTCAGTCTGTGGTGTTTGTGTCTTTGTACATGTGGCTGCTTTGTTCTGTATATTAAGTTTGATACATGTGGACTTCTTCGGAGACTGAACATGAGTTTCTGTATTCCGAGTGTCTACTCTTGTGTTTATATCATGGGTTGGCACCTGAGTGTCTGTATTTTCTTCAGGAATGTTGAACTCATGTGTTTTTCCTGTTTGTTTTTCCTGCTCTCTGTACTGTCTATGTCTGTTGCACAGAGATTGTGATTGTCTGTCCATTTGGTCTCTGTCCATTGTGCTGTATTCAGCATCAGTGTGTACACATCTTGGTTGTACATGTACTGTGAACTTGTGTGATGCCTGTCTCAGATCGTTTCTGTTTCTCCTGTATTCTTTGCCATCAGCCGTCCTGATTTTGTATGATCTGACATCAACTTGACTGTCTACTGTTGCTTTTATCCACCGATTTGTTCTTGGAGCTTTGAACCTAACTTCCTGGCCTGGCTTTAGATCACTCAGCTCTGTGGAGCTTCTGTTGTAGTACTGTTGTTGTGTGAACTTTTTCTGTTCTAGTTTTTGTTTCACCCCTGTGCATGTTTTTGGCTTCAGCAGTGTTTTAGCTGTCGGCAACAGCGTTCTCGTTCTGCGGCCAAATAGTCTCTGTGATGGAGATGTTTGCACTTTCTCTGATGGTATGTTTCTAAGTTCCAGCAGTGCTAAGTATGCATCTGACTGATCTTCAGCACACTTTTTCATGAGATCTTTGACTGTTTTGACAGTGTTTTCAGCTTTACCGTTTGACTGTGGGTAACCTGGAGAACTCGTGACATGTTCAAATCCCCACTGATTAGCAAATGTCCTGAACTCTGAACCCTGGAAAGGCGGTCCATTGTCAGAAACAAGCCGCTCTGGTATGCCATGCCTGGCAAAGTGTGCTTTCAGCTTGTAAATCACCTCCTTGCCCGTCTTCTTGTCAAGACGATCAACTTCAAAGAAGTCAGAGTAGTAGTCTACTACCACAAGATAGTCATTCCCCCTGCATTCCATGAGATCAGTAGCCACATATTGCCATGGGCGTTCTGGAATGGGATGACTGATGCTTGGTTCCTTGGGCTGCGCCTTTTGGAACGTTTGACACGGTTCACACTGTGAGAGAAACCGTTCCATGTCCTTCGCCATGTTGACCCAATACACCACCTCTCGAGCTCTCCTCAAACAACCTTGTAGGCCTGTATGACTCTTATGAAGCAACTGCATGATTCTCTGCTTCATGCCCTCAGGAACAACAATCCTTTCAGCTTTGAATACGAGGCCGTTCTGAACTGACAACTCCTCTCGGAAGGGAAAATACACCTGTAGCCTCAATGGAACACTCCTTTTGTCCTCTGGCCATCCCCCTTGTATCACTCTCTTGAGATGACACAGATTTTCATCTTCTGTTGTCATCTTCTGAAGTTCCTGCAATGTTGACTCACACACTGAAATGTATGAAGCCATCTGAATGTCTTCCACCTCTTTTTCAAGGTTTGTCTGAAAAATTGCCTCCTTTTCCACCTTGCCTTTGCCCCCACTGGACTTGTGAACCGCCCTACTGAGAGCATCAGCTAACCACATCTCTGAGCCCTTCTTGTAGACTACCGTGTAGTCAAACCTTTGAGTTCTCATCAGCATGCGTTGTAGCCGCTTCGGCGCGCTCAGCAGACTTTTCTGGTGTATCGGAATCAATGGTTTGTGGTCTGACTCGACCTCCACCTGTCGTCCAAAACAATAGCGTTCGAAACGCTCCAAACCAAATACTATCGCCAACATCTCCTTTTCAATCTGCGCATAGTGTCGTTCTGTTTCAGTCAACGCTCGTGACGCAAAATGTACCGGTTGACCATCGGTCATCAGGCAAGCACCAAGACCAAACTCTGAAGCATCACACTGAAGAGTCGTCTTCCCCTCAGAACTGAAATATCTGAGAACTGGTGGTTCAGACAGCATTGCTTTGATCTCGTCAAGTGCTTTGGTGTGGTCCTCATTCCATCTGAACAGGACGTTCTTTTTGACTAGTTCTCGCAATGGCGCGGCTTTCTCAGACAACTGCGGCGCAAACTTTTGCAGATAGCCAACCATACCCAACAGACGCTGAACATCAGCCTTGTCCTCGGGTTGTCGAAATGAGTTGATTGCATCAACTTTCTTCGGATCAACTTTCAACCCCTCTTTCGAGATCACGTGACCCAGGTACGATATCTCTGTCTTCTTCAATTCAACCTTCTGCTTGTTCAGCTTGACGTTCTTCTCTCGACAACGCTGCAACAGACTTTGGACGTTTCGATCATGATCAACTGAGGCCTCTTCATCTGTATCACCCTTGCCCCAGACAATGATGTCATCATGTACGGCAAAAACTCCGGGCAAACCCTGAACTGCCTCGTCCATTCGACGTTGGAATTCTTCTGGCGCCACTGAAATTCCGAAAGGCATGCGCAGCCAACGAAATTTTCCTTCAGGTGTCTCAAACGTAGTGAGCAAACTGCTCTCTTCATCCAGGTGAACATGCCAAAACCCATTCCGTGCGTCAAAATGACTGAAATAACGCGCACCCTGAAGCTCACCAAGTACGTCGTCTATCGTTTTCATGGGGTAGTCATTGCGTTTGAGCGCTTTGTTCAATGGTTTTGGGTCAAGGCAGAGACGTACTGACCCATTGGGTTTCATGGTAACAACAACGCTACTAACCCAGTCTGTTGGACTGTGTACTGGTGTTATGACGCCTAGTGCTTGCAGCCTGTCAAGCTCTTTTTTGACTTTGTCGCGAATTGCGAGTGGCCATTTTCTGCATGGTAGTTTGACAGGTGGAACTGTGCTGTCTGTCTGTATGTGTAACACACCCTGAAGATCACCTAGCTCCCCTTCAAAAACGTCATCAAACTGCCCCAAAACTGACTGATCAACCACTGCAATGTTTTCTGTGACCACTTTAATCAGCTCCATTGCCTGCACTGCTCTGAATCCCAAAATTGGTTTGGATTCCCCTTGCACTACTTGGAATCTGACCTTGTACACTTGTTTGTTTTTGGGATTTGTTACCTTCATGATCTTTTCCCCCAGTGGCCTTACCTCCCGCTCATCATACATGCGCAGCTTTTTGTTTGACCTGTCAAGCGACTTGAGTGTTTTGTCCCCTGTGACCTTAGTGTATGTGCTTGTTGACATGCAGTTTGTGCTTGCACCACTGTCGAGCTGGAATGAAATTTCAACCTTGTTGATCATCATTTTGGCATGCACTGCATTCTCACTTCCACCCACATGCAACACATCAAGGTCAACATTATCATCATCATCATCACACAACACATCATCACAATCATGACATTGACAAGTGTTCATTTGTTTCTTTTCTGTCTTCAAACAGACAGTCGCAAAATGGTTCGGACCCCCACACCGTCGACAGGTCTTCTTGTACGCCGGGCATTGTTCTTTCACCTGCGCATGCTTGCGCCCACAAAACTTACAGTCCACCTGTGTTGCACCTGCCTTTGGTGCCTTTTTGGTCGTCACACCTTTTCTTCCTGAAAAATCACTCACTTTATGAACTTCCTCCCCAGTGGATGACATGTCCTTGGCTCGTGTTGATGTGATATCATACAAACGCACAATGTCAATGGCCTTCTGCAGGTCAAGATCCTTCTCCTCCAGAAGTTTCCTTCTGATTTCATCACTGCAGATGCCTGCCACCAGTCTGTCCCTGATGAGACGGTCCTCCATCTGCCCAAAAACGACAATTCTTTGCCAAAGTACGAAGCACAGTCACATACGTGTTGACACTCTCATCTTCCTTTTGAGCTCTCTGGTTAAATTTGTAAGTCTCATAGGTCTCATTCGTCTGCACTACACAGAACTGCTCAAACTTCTCCAACACTTTCTCAATGTTATGCCTGTGCGTGGGATCGTCAAACTTCCATGTCTCTACCAACTCTGCCGCATCCTCACCTGCGACAGTGAGAAACACTGCCGTTTGAAACTCGGACTTTTCTTCACTCAACCGTGACGCAATCGAATAATTCACCCACTGCCTTTTCCACTTCTTCCACTGAGACTCCAAATTGTCTTTCGCCGTGTGGAAATCTAAACTCCCCGGCGGTTTCAGTCCCGCTCCCGAAAACCGTTTATCACGAGTAAGCTCCCTTTGAGCTTGCTCGGCGTTTTCTGCCATGTTTCGCAAGTTTGAATACAGTTTTAAACACTAATGAAGAAGCTGACACCATGTAACGTTAGTGCATGTCTGTAACAAACCTCTCACACTGGACAATGTCAACAAAGACGGTATTGGAGTTTCTCTTGACTCTGGTTTATTCTACGACACAGCGTCGCCATGCTCCTCGCATGCGCCCCCTATGCATGACGGTCACACAACGTCTTATTAGCCAAAACCAAGCCAATATCGTATCAACACACACACAAATACACACATACACACACACACACACACACACACACACACACACACACACACACACACACACACACACACACACACACACACAAAATAACTCTTTTTAGACAATTTCACATGATTTTGAAACGTTGATATCGTAAAACATTCAAATTAAATTTGTGGTCAAACATCAAACAGGAATGTGTGAACTGATGAAAGAACGTCATTGTACAGTCTAACCTGCCCTGGAGACCACCTGTCCATAAAGACCACCTGCCAATAAAGACCACCTGTCCATAAAGACCACCTGTCAATAAAGACCACCTGTCCATAAAGACCACCTGCCAATAAAGACCACCTGTCCATAAAGACCACCTGCCAATAAAGACCACCTGTCCATAAAGACCACCTGCCAATAAAGACCACACCAAAGGATCCCCAACGATGTTTATTCTATAAATTACCTGTCCATAAAGACCACCTGCCTGTGGAGACCAAAGACCACTCAATTTCGGTCCCAAGTCACGGTTTCAACCTGTCATGGAAAACCACCCGACATCTTTTCTAACTCGTGTAACAAACCCACTTTACAAATGCAGACCTATTATATCGTATCCATCTCTCCCAGTGACTTTTTCGTGCAGATGAACACGAGGTAAAGTATATGGGCCATGGCAATTCTATTGTCTGACCTGATCTCATTAGGACTTGGACAGTCACTCCACCCCCCGCCCTCCGCCCACCTCATCTTCTTAAAGAAAACATCATTGCAACGCATTTCTCTTCAGTGACCCCGGGTGTCTGGACCGCTAACTGCAATTGCTAGCCTGTGACGAAAAACTGGCGATATTCTCTTTGAATATGATAAGGGACTGGTCGCCCTGACCCTTCATGGCTGAACAAGAAAGCAGTGGAGCAACAACTGTGACTACGTGGGCGGTAGACGATAGAGGCTATGATGCAAAGTTGTTACAACTGCGCTGTCCACCCCAAAAACACAGCAATTGTTCGTATGAATGATGAGATGTCGAAAATCTTTTAACTGCGGCATCAAAACAGGGAGACTAAACCGATACCTGCCTAAAGAATAAGAAAACAAGAAATTCCTCGGAGGTAGGAAAAACATCCCCGTTGGTCAAAGGGAAATAACCATTCTCACTGCACCCATTCTCACTGCCACCAACTGAGAAGGTTATTTCCCTTTGACCATGAATATGTTTCTCTATAAGTCCTTGTAGAATCTTAATCCACCAATAACTCCCTAACCGTGTGTTTGACTGGTCCCAATTTTTGTAAGGACCGTCTCAGGAATGTATAGAACCTGTTCACCAAGTTTGGTGACGATCGGTCGGTTCATTCTTGAGATCTACTTGCGAACACAAACAAACACACAAACACACAAACAAACAAACAAACACATCGACCGAAACCTATACACACCCCTATGCCGGGGGTGTAATAAAAGATAACGAAAAAGAATAAAACGAACTTTTACACACGGCGGTGACCAGATCTGCTTAATAAAAAAAATAAAAATCCTGCTTCATTGTTTGCGTTCTTAATTAGTTCTTTTGTCTGTATTTGTTGTTGTTGTTGTTGTTGTTGTTGTTGTTGTTGTTGTTGTTGTTGTTCCATGTGCCGAATAAAAATGTGAGTTGTGATTGGATACATATATATCGCAACATATTTGTATCGATTTTGTTCAAATGACGACCCTGTCCATAAAGACCACCTGTCTAAAGAGACCACTCTTGCTCACTCCCTTGGATGGTCTATTTAGACAGGTTCGACTGTATCAGTTACACACGGTGAAGAATATGAACAACAACAATAACAACAAGATGAAGTAAAACAACAACAAAACAACAGAAAGAACAAGAACCAGAAGAACAAGAGAACAAGTCGCGTAAGGCGAAATTACTACATTTAGTCAAGCTGTGGAACTCACAGAATGAAACTGAACGCACTGCATTTTTTTTCACAATGACCGTAGTCCGCCGCTCGTGTAAAAGGCAGTGAAATTAACGAGCCTGTTTAGCGTGGTAGTGGTTGTGCTGTGCTGCATAGCACGCTTTTCTGTACCTCTCTTCGTTTTAACTCTCTGAGCGTGTTTTTAATCCAAACATATGTTTTTGGAATCAGGAACCGACAAGGAATGAAATTGTTTTTAAATCGATTTCGGAATTTTTTTTAATCATAATTTTTATATTTTTAATTTTCAGAGCTTGTTTTTAATCCGAATATAACATATTTATGTGTTTTTGGAATCAGAAAACGATGAAGAATAAGATGAACGTAATTTTGGATAATTTTATAACAATATAATTTTAATTACAATTTTAAGATTTTTAATGACCAAAGTCATTAATTAATTTTTAAGCATCCAAGCTGAAATGCAATACCAAAGTCGGGCCTTCGTCGAAGATTGCTTGGCCAAAATTTCAATCAATTTGATTGAAAAATGAGGGTGTGACAGTGCCGCCTCAACTTTCACAAAAAGCCGGATATGACGTCATCAAAGACATTTATCCAAAAAATGAAAAAAAATTCTGGGGATATCATACCCAGGAACTCTCATGTAAAATTTCATAAAGATCGATCCAGTAGTTTACTCTGAATTGCTCTACACACACACGCACAGACACACAGACACACACATACACCACGACCCTCGTCTCGATTCCCCCTCTTTGTTAAAACATTTAGTCTAAATGTAATAACAAGTCGCGTAAGACGAAATAACAACATTTAGTCAAGCTGTCGAACTCACAGAATGAAACTGAACACACTGCTTTTTTCACCAAGACCACATGTCAATGTCATACTCGTCGTTTCGTCAGTCCACCGCTCGCGGCAAAGGCAGTGAAATCGACAAGCCATGCAGAATAGTGCTGTAGTGGTCGCGCTGAGCAGGATACCACGCTTTTCTGTATGTCTATTCTTTTTAGCTTACTGAGTTTGTTTTTAATCCAAACATACCATATTATTATTATTAATTCATTATTATGGAAAGCTTATATATATAGCGCGAACCACAACTGTGCTCTCCGCGCTTTACATATTAATTTCTGCCGTTTGAAATGGAATTTTTTTTACAGACAGACAGACAAACAGACATTTTTTTACACACAATATATAACGCATTCACATCGACCAGCAAACTTCAAGCCTATTAAGCGAACATTCACCTTTCACGGCCTATTATTCCAAGTCAAACGGGTATTTGGTGGACATTTTTATCTATGCCTATACAATTTTGCCAGGAAAGACCCTTTTGTCAATCGTGGGATCTTTAACGTGCACACCCCAATGTAGTGTACACGAAGGGACCTCGGTTTTTCGTCTCATCCGAAAGACTAGCACTTGAACCCACCATCTAGGTTAGGAAAGGGGGGAGAAAATAGCGGCCTGACCCAGGGTCGAACACGCAACCTCTCGATTCCGAGCGCAAGTGCGTTACTACTCGGCCACCCAGTCACATATCTATATGTTTTTGGAATCAGGGATCGACAAGGAATAAGATGAAATTGTTTTTAAATCGATTTCGGAAAATTAATTTTAATAATAATTTTCATATTTTTAATTTTCAGAGCTTGTTTGTAATCCAAATATAACATATGTGTAAACCTTGCCAATACTACAAGTAGTCGTATTGCCAATTTTATTTAAACCTTGTCACTTCGCCGGAATGTATTAAGTGGACATAAGGTCGGGTTCGGGAAAAGAGATTTCTTAGAAAAAAGTCTACTCTACAAAGACTGAGTTTTACTTTTCACGACATCAACACTCAAACAACTTTCACTACTACACAGTCGTCAAGGCAACACACTGTAATTTACTTTTAAACATTTATTACCTTTTCTTCACTTTCACTAACACTAACGCTAACACTTCTTTTCTTATACACAACTGCGGTAAAAACAATAACTATTAGCGAAACTAAACACTTGAGGAAAAACACATAAACTAAAACACTTAACAAAGCATGGCAGCTCTGAAGGGGAGGTAGGAAAAGTGCCCCTGAATTAGGAGCACTTTAATCCCCATGTTCTGGCCACCCGAAGCCGGTGCCATCTCTCTCAGAACATCATGCCATCAAAAACAGAGAAACCCAGTTCCAGCCATGGGAACTCAAAAAGTTGGAACGTGGTTTCATCATAAGTAATATATCTTCATAGTTAAAAATATAATTTCAACATCTAAATATTTCTTAAATGTAACCAATGACTTTCAGATACCTCTGATAATTTTCTCATCACTACTTCTATTTTATAACTTGATAATTGCAATTACCAGAACATGACGAAAAGTAGTAAATTTAAGTCAAGGGAAATAACCAACTGAAATACATGTCAAAATAACAAGCGCAGTTGTGTCCCTTTTACTTTAGTAGTCTCTTGAATGATAAAATAAATGCCACCACAGTCAGACAGTCTGTGTAAAATAAGAAATAATCCTTGCTAGGAATTATTTCACATGTTTACATACACCCCTCCAAAGAAAATGTTTCCTTATTACTAACACTAGTAATCATGTACGGATATGACGTCATCAAAGACATTTATAAAAAAAAAATATATAAAAAAATCTGGGGATATCATACCCAGGAACTCTCATGTAAAATTTCATAAAGATCGATCAAGTAGTTTACTCTGAATTGCTCTACACACACACGCACAGACACACAGACACACACATACACCACGACCCTCGTCTCGATTCCCCCTCTATGTTAAAACATTTAGTCTAAATGTAATAACAAGTCGCGTAAGGCGAAATAACAACATTTAGTCAAGCTGTCGAACTCACAGAATGAAACTGAACACACTGCTTTTTTCACCAAGACCACAATGTCATACTCGTCGTTTCGTCAGTCCACCGCTCGCGGCAAAGGCAGTGAAATCGACAAGCCATGCAGAATAGTGCTGTAGTGGTCGCGCTGAGCAGGATAACACGCTTTTCTGTATGTCTATTCTTTTTAGCTTACTGAGTTTGTTTTTAATCCGAACATAGCATATTATTATTATTATTTTATTATTATGGAAAGCTTATATATATAGCGCGAACCACAACTGTGCTCTCCGCGCTTTACATATTAATTTCTGCCGTTTGAAATGGAATTTTTTTTACAGACAGACAGACAAACAGACATTTTTTTACACACAATATATAACGCATTCACATCGACCAGCAAACTTCAAGCCTATTAAGCGAACATTCACCTTTCACGGCCTATTATTCCAAGTCAAACGGGTATTTGGTGGACATTTTTATCTATGCCTATACAATTTTGCCAGGAAAGACCCTTTTGTCAATCGTGGGATCTTTAACGTGCACACCCCAATGAATTAAGCAACTTGATTGTCTATTTAATGAATTGGACATATTGGCAATAATTGACACATTTCATGAATTAAGCAACTTGATTGTCTATTTAATGAATTGGACATATTGGCAATAATTGACACATTTCATGAATTAAGCAACTTGATTGTCTATTCAATGAATTAGACAAGAACTTGATTGTATTTGCATATCCGCATGTAATCCAGCTCATGGGTTTGTGCATGTGCGTGCGTATTTAGGCCTAAGTGTGTGCGGGGAAGGTGGGTGTGAAAAGGAACATTAATTACAAAATTATGACGAGCTTACCTTAGTAACTGAAGTCTAATTGTAGTTTTATCGACCACAATTTAGAGAGGAAAGCTAAAGGATTACGTGAAATCAAATCTAACTAGCAAACCGAGCCAAACAAACGTTAGTATCATTGGTAAACACATTTCGTAGTCTGTAGTATTCCTGATTTCTGTCTGCAGGCTGAAATGAAGGCAACAGACGACACTAAGACTCAACATCCGGGTTCTACGAGCCTTGGTAAACGCGCCACTCCGGAAGGCCAAAGCGCAGACGAACTGTCAGCAGAGACTAATTCGCGTTCTCCAAAGAAGCAGCCCGGAGAGCAGCCACCAAACTCAAAGCAGAAGAAACAAACGCAACCAGAACATCAAAAGCCATCGTCGAAACCTCCCAATGTGATCTCCACGCAAGCAGAGGTTCATGTAAACGGAGATAGTCTCGACAAAGCAGAACTAAATATGTCGCTGTTTGCGACAACAAAGGAGATGCAAACGACAGAAAAGTCGCTGTTGTCGGTCCCAACAGACAATGCGCGCAGCGAGTCACGGACTCAAACGCCCATGGAGATCAAGAACGAACTGAACGCCCCCCGCCACCAAGAAGCCAGCAAGACAGACATTCTCAAATCCCACAGCGAAAGCTGCCTTACCCACACTGGCTGCAGCCGCGCCGAGAAACATAACATGTGGAAAAGGGCGTTTCTGCTCATCTCCAAGCGACGCCGACTGACCAGAAGGATGACTTACATTAAGGCCTTCGCTCCCGAAATCCTTAACCACATCAAACGAGAAGGGAAGTGCCCTTTGCCTTCAGTACCCACGTTCAGCAGTGGTGATAAAATGTCCCGTTCCAACAAGCCCATGAACGGTAGTGTGTCTAAAACAAACATTCCCCAACCCAGACCGGTTTCCGTGCCCGTTAGGATCACCGACAGACCCTCCTCCTGCTCTACAGTAAGTTCGCGAGCGAAACGCAAAGACAAGTTCGATGAGCTGTGTATAAGAATTGCAGGCATATAGGTGTGGTACCCCCTGAAGAGAGGGAAGACAGCTTCCTTCCCCAAATCGTTCCCAAAACATCGTCCACGATCGAATTCCAGAGGAAGTTCATCAGAAAGATCGAGCTCGTGTAAACTTCCTGAGATTTCCAATGTCAGCTCAGCATCACCGACTGAAGAAACAAATCATCGAGGAGATGATCTTGAGGAAGTCTTTAAACACAGACAAAAAACATGTCTTAATCTCAAACTCGAGCCTCTCCGAACAAAGAATGACGTCAAGAAATCCCAGAGGCCTCAGTCGGAAAACCCCACAAAAGTGTCACGTGATTCAAATTCCCGCCGCCGATTGGCTAGCGTCCAAGACGACTATCGCAATCTGAAGGTTTCTGACAAAATGATGGAAAGAATTATTGACATTACACGTATTTACTCGTCTGATTGGATACAGAAAATGCGCGAACGCATGAGAGAGAGGACGAACACTCTCCCAGAAGTGTCCGAAAGAACCTCGTAATCGCATGCTTTACACTTTCTGCCCCACCTATGTTGACCAATTTTTTGTTTAGCCCAGACCAGCTGTGTTGCAGCAGGTCACTCAGAATTGTAGTAACTGTATAGTAACTGTGTATCAACACGCTGGAATGCAGGAATTAGATGGACGTTACAGGAAGCGACTGAAGCTAACAGTCTGAGCGGATATATTCGTACCTGGTCAGATAGAGCCAGATGAGTGGGTACGGATAGATCCGCACCTGGGAGACAATGAGTTAAAGGCACAGTAAGCCTCCCGTAAACCATCACAGATACGGTCAGGCTTTTACACACAGTACAAACACCCTTCCATTTGAACGCTCATCAAACGGGAACATCCTAGGTGGCCTACGTAAAGAGCGAGCAATTTTCAAAGAATTTATTTTTGCGTGGTTTATCTTACCCCTGAGCCATCGTGAACCCGTGTGATCCAGTTTCCCTTTTTCACAATGTAGTCGCCAGTTAGTCATTTGAATGCGACTCGATGTGAGCTTATTTACAATAGCACGTTTTTATGCACGAAACAAACGGCTGTGGTTCACAAGAACTCGAGCGATGGCTTTTAACTGTTGAGAGGAACGGCGATATGCACTGAAAAACCGTCGTCTGCTACGACCCTTGCGTGACCCTGCTTCCGGGCTTTTCTTTTTTCAAACTTTCACAACTTCGATTTGTACTGATCTTGTCTTGATGAGAAAAAATTTTTTTTATGATTAAAGAATGTTTGTGTAACAAGCTGTCAATTTATTATTTAGATTTTAAAAGTTAGGTCTTGCGCAAAAACGCACCACGGTCCAAAAACATTTTGATAATCATCGATTCACGGCTATCGCCAGTTTACATCGATAGAATGAGACCCGAAGGGAAGTAACTCATGTTTGACCTGAGTTCAGGATGGGTCCAAAAAGTGTTCGAGACAATCTGCAAAAGTAATTCTTTAAAAATTGCTCGCTCTTTACGTAGGGCACCTAGGATGTTCCCGTTTGGTGAGCGTTCAAATGGAAGGGTGTTTGTACTGTGTGTAAAAGCCTGACAGTATCTGTGATGGTTTACGGGAGGCTTACTGTCCGGGCGTGATTTTCGGTATCATAACAGCTGTCCAGCACCAAAACGAGGCGCCATTGTTGTTTAGGACCAAGTCCACGAAAATAAATTCTTTGAAAATTTCTAACGCTCGACAGAAAGCAGCCAGGATGTTCCCGTTCGGTGAGCGTTCAAATGGAAGTATGCTTGTACTGTATGTAGACGCTCGGGGAGCTCTGTGATGGTTTACGGGAGGCTTACTGTGCCTTTAAGAAAGGGGACGCTATAAAAGTGACACTGTACGCAGACGATGTCCGCTGATCTATAGCGAAGACGTATCATCATCGCCGTCACCATCATCAATTCCATCTTCCCCAAAATCGTCTGTGCCTGCCCTAAACCCCGCAGTGGGCATATAATAATAATAATAATAATGCAAACTTTTATAGCGCTATTCTAGAAAAATGTCTAATCTTAGCGCTTTACAATACATACATCGACCAAGCATACTATACACGCATAGGCAAAGAAACCGACCAAACATAACCAAAAAAATACAATACACGCACAGGCAAAGATAACGACCAAACATAAGCAAACATACTATGACCAAACATAACCAACATACTATACGCGCGCAGGCAAAGAGAACAATCAGCACATGTAATAATTACTGACAACTAATAATGCAGGCATACAGTGACAGTCCAATACACAGCCTAAGCATATAAACTATAAACAAACAAAATAGTGTTTGAATATGGGCCTAAACTATGTTTGAATATTACATGTTCAAGCAAAACTAAATTCAGGTCTGCCTTCTTTTCTTAGAGAGTCATCTCTGATTGGAACAGCTTTCCAGATTCAGTGTATGGTCCTGACTCAATCGCTGTTTTTACCCCGCCATTTAGGCAGCCATACGCCGCTTTCGGAGGAAGCATGGTGGGTATGTTCACGTTTCCATAGCCCACCGAGCTCTGACATGGATTACAGGAGATTTTTTTTGTGCGCACTTGGTCTTGTGCTTGCGTGAACACACGAAGGGGGATAAGGCACTGGTAGGTCAGCACATAATTAAGTTGACAATGGAGATCAGAAAAATCTCCACCTTAACCCACCGGGATTCGAACCAACGACCTTCCGCTTTGGAGGCCAGCGTCTTACCACCAAGCCA
>NC_090257.1:6029021-6044021 GCF_037325665.1 Littorina saxatilis | reverse complement strand
CATAATACTTTTCCGAAGGAACTTGTCTGACATCCCCATAAGAATCTGTACTGCAGTCTCCGCAATCCCCAGACTTTACGTCATGTCTATTGACGTCACCAAATGTTGTACAGTCATTGCAACACTCAGTTTGACCTGTGCGTATTTTGGAACGCGCGTAGTAATCTCTGAAGTCGCATTCTTCATTTCTGTTTGCATGCTCGACATACTCGCGCTGACAATCAAGCTCACTTCTCGTCCTTTGATAGCCATATTCTTGTGAGGAATAAAACCTTGCTTGGCTAGAATGAACCGACGCTTTCTGCGCGTATTGCGGCGCACGATATGTGAAAAGATTTCTTGATTCTCTCTGTGGATTTATGTGATTGTGTTTCGATGTGTCATTCTTCGTTTCTCCGCACGGTAGGAAATCTTCCTGGCATCTTTGTTCTATCGTATCTACTTTTCTGCCAAAAATAGCCCTTAGAACCCCAAATAGCAGGAATAACCCACCCAGATGCACTGCCGGGTACAAATAACTCGACAACATACCCGTTTCATCATTCTCCATCTCGATAAGACCCTCTACTCAGGTTATTTCCTACCTAGCACTTGTAGATCTGACACATCATTGTTCAACACATTACATCATATCATACCTTCTTTACGCATTTCGCTCCCTCTGTTTGACCGACCTTCAAGTTACATTGTGTTCCTTTTTCTTTCTATATCACATTTCACTATTCTACTCTAAAAAGACCTAAAAAAAAATGTTTGTTCTAAAATTTCGTTCTTGGTCCAATTCTGACCCTTTTTGACCAGTCAAAATTCTATCCAATGGTCACGGCGCCATCTGTGGCAGTTCTCCTAATTCTACAGCTTACTATGTTGTTGTTTCTAAGCTAATTGCCGGCGAGAACTAGTAAAAGTTGTAAAGAGGAACAGAGAGAGATAAATTTGCCTATATGTTTCTCTCTGCCCAGCGTTGCAGACTAGTGCATGCAGTTGATGTTATTTTTCTTTTATGATGTTACCTCGCGTTGTGTTTTCCCTATCTCCTAGTGCAATGCAAATCTAACCCTAGTCTATTGCTATCTCTTTGCTTTTCCTAAGATTCCGGCTTGACTGGTCAACAATTAATTCTATGAACTGAACAGGAACTCAATCAACTTGAACATCGATCAAACATAAAGGGAGTCCACACATGGGTTGTAATATTTCGAGCAGGTTTATTTATCAAAACGTAATAGAGGTGAAAAGAAAAATAACATCAACTGCATGCACTAGTCTGCAACGCTGGGCAGAGAGAAACATATAGGCAAATTTATCTGTGGCAGTTCTCCTAATTCTACAGCTTACTATGTTGTTGTTTCTAAGCTAATTGCCGGCGAGAACTAGTAAAAGTTGTAAAGAGGAACAGAGAGAGATAAATTTGCCTATATGTTTCTCTCTGCCCAGCGTTGCAGACTAGTGCATGCAGTTGATGTTATTTTTCTTTTATGATGTTACCTCGCGTTGTGTTTTTCCCTATCTCCTAGTGCAATGCAAATCTAACCCTAGTCTATTGCTATCTCTTCGCTTTTCCTAAGATTCCGGCTTGACTGGTCAACAATTAATTCTATAAACTGAACAGGAACTCAATCAACTTGAACATCGATCAAACATAAAGGGAGTCCACACATGGGTTGTAATATTTCGAGCAGGTTTATTTATCAAAACGGTCAAACGACCAGCATAAAATGGTAAGTCAAGTACAAATTACATGATACAAAATTCACCTTACAGGCACACGCTTTCGTTCAAGTAAGATGTCATCCAAAATACCTATTCTCCCAACCCCCGAATCTATCTAAGATGAGGTTCTGCAGTCTGACGCCTAGCTAACTAATCCTTGATCCCATACAGGATATGTTTGTTCCCTATCTAGCTAACTTTGGGTGTCTAGAATTTCGATGTGGATGCTACTTATTTTTCCTGGCTGCAAACGGAAGAACAGTTCTTTCCTCACCAGGCTACTGAATTATTAAATGGATAGTCTGAGACTCCTTATTGCTAAAGTTTGATCATCGAGAGACCCAGGCCTCGGCCCTTATCTCGTCGACGATATTTTAGTCCCTATGCTCAAAGTTCTACTCCTATTTATGAACGTACTGTACGCTGTCTAACCCGACTGCAATGGGTTTAACAAACGCACGCGTACGTCCAGTAGTTTTACTGTCGCCTATCTATCTAAGTTTGTCGGACCTACCCGGTCCGATTTGGTTTAGTTTCTATCTGTCTACGACGATTTTTCTCCTAACCTAACTTTTGGATCGCTCGGAACCAGACAATTCGACTGGCCCGAGTGGTGATGATCGTCCTTTGAAGCTAATCGTACTCCTACTCTGCCTATTTGAATGAAAGAGAATCACAAGATTCTTTACTGCTAGCAATTTACCCTACTCTGTCAAATTTATCCTGCAAAACCTAACGACCTTTCTGCGCTCCGATCTTTTATACCTCTTCTTTCCTAGCAACTCTAAAATAATGTCCTGATGTTTCGCATTGGCTAAATTAGCAACAATGGCCGACTCTCTCGCGGAATCATCCGCAGTAAAACATAATCCCTCATTATCCCTACTTTCCCTACAATTACGATGTCCGCAGACATCGTTTCATTAACATTTCAATACACTTGCTTGCTCTACAATTTTATTCTATTCAAAAGAGCTTTAATCGCCCATTAGATCAACATTTCGTCTGCTCCGGTCGGCAGACCGTTGTTCATTAGAACACAACTTTCATCGGTCGCTAAGCCGATCGTGTCTCCTACCGAGCTTTAAAACGGGCTCTAATGACCCGGGAACATATTTATTATAACTTCTCCTACTGCTTAAAACGTTCAACTATTCAACTAACGCTACAATAACAGGTTTGTTAACTTTTCGTCTTATTCCCAGCGTCTAACTTGCTGATAAAACAACATGGCGGCTATCGCCCATATCGAAACTAAAACTCATTCCTTACGGAAATCCTAACTACATCATTCTCATGTATTATGACATACGGGGAAAAGCTGGCATTTGCAATGACAATCCAAATTCTATTCTGGACTGCCTTTGCTGCTGCAAACTTTATCGTGTTGACATCAGGACATTATTTTAGAGTTGCTAGGAAAGAAGGGGTATAAAAGATCGGAGCGCAGAAAGGTCGTTAGGTTTTGCAGGATAAATTTGACAGAGTAGGGTAAATTGCTAGCAGTAAAGAATCTTGAGATTCTCTTTCATCCAAATAGGCAGAGTAGGAGTACGATTAGCTACAAAGGAAGATCTTCACCACTCGGGCCAGTCGAATTGTCTGGTTCCGAGCGATCCAAAAGATAGACTAGGAGAAAAATCACCGTAGATAGATAGAAACTAAACCAAATCGGACCGGGTAGGTCCGACAAATTTAGATAGTTAGGCGACAGTAAACATTATCGGACGTATACGTGCGTTTGTAAAACCCATTGCAGTCGGGTTTGGACAGCGCATGGTACGTTCGTAAATAGGAGTAGCACTTTGAGAATAGGGACAAAAAATATCGTTGACGAGATAAGGGCCGAGGCCTGGGTTTCCCAACGATCAAACATTAGCACTAAGAAGTCTCAGACTATCCATTTGATAAAATCTTTAGCCTGGTGAGGAAAGAACTGTTCTTCCGTTTGTGGCCAGGAAAAATAAGTAGCATCCCCGTGGAAATTCTAGACACCCAAACTTAAGCTAGTTAGGGAACAAACATATCCTGTATGGGATCAAGGATTAGTTAGCTAGGCGTCAGACTGCAGAACCTCATCTTAGATAGATTCGGGGGTTGGGAGAATAGGTATTTTAGATGACATCTTACTTGAGCGAAAGCGTGTGCCTGTAAGGTGAATTTTGTATCATGTAATTTGTATTTGACTTACCATTTTATGCTGGTCGTTTGACCGTTTTGATAAATAAACCTGCTCGAAATATTACAACCCATGTGTGGACTCCCTTAATGTTTGATCGATGTTCAAGTTGATTGAGTTCCTGTTCAGTTCATAGAATTAATTGTTGACCAGTCAAGCCGGAATCTTAGGAAAAGCAAAGAGATAGCAATAGACTAGGGTTAGATTTGCATTGCACTAGGAGATAGGGAAAAACACAACGCGAGGTAACATCATAAAAGAAAAATAACATCAACTGCATGCACTAGTCTGCAACGCTGGGCAGAGAGAAACATATAGGCAAATTTATCTCTCTCTGTTCCTCTTTACAACTTTTACTAGTTCTCGCCGGCAATTAGCTTAGAAACAACAACATAGTAAGCTGTAGAATCTACTGGATAGATTCGGGGGTTGGGAGATCTGTGGCAGTTCTCCTAATTCTACAGCTTACTATGTTGTTGTTTCTAAGCTAATTGCCGGCGAGAACTAGTAAAAGTTGTAAAGAGGAACAGAGAGAGATAAATTTGCCTATATGTTTCTCTCTGCCCAGCGTTGCAGACTAGTGCATGCAGTTGATGTTATTTTTCTTTTGTGATGTTACCTCGCGTTGTGTTTTTCCCTATCTCCTAGTGCAATGCAAATCTAAACCTAGTCTATTGCTATCTCTTTGCTTTTCCTAAGATTCCGGCTTGACTGGTCAACACTTAATTCTATGAACTGAACAGGAACTCAATCAACTTGAACGCCGATCAAACATAAAGGGAGTCCACACATGGGTTGTAATATTTCGAGCAGGTTTATTATCAAAACGGTCAAACGACCAGCATAAAATGGTAAGTTAAATACAAATTACATAATACAAAATTCACCTTACAGGCACACGCTTCCGCTCAGGTAATATGTCATCTAAAATACCTAATCTCCCAACCCACAAGAATATGGCTATCAAAGGACGAGAAGTGAGCTTGATTGTCAGCGCGAGTATGTCGAGCATGCAAACAGAAATGAAGAATGCGACTTCAGAGATTACTACGCGCGTTCCAAAATACGCACAGGTCAAACTGAGTGTTGCAATGACTGTACAACATTTGGTGACGTCAATAGACATGACGTAAAGTCTGGGGATTGCGGAGACTGCAGTACAGATTCTTATGGGGATGTCAGACAAGTTCCTTCGGAAAAGTATTATGGTCATGTCAGACGGGAATTGCACTCAGAAGTCTTTACACATAGGCGACAGACGGAGGCGGATAAGTTCGATGGGAGCACCAATGTGAACTCATACTTGGGGAAGTTCGAGCGAGTAGCTAAATGGAACGGGTGGTCGTATGAGGAGAAGGGAATACAATTGAGGATGTGTCTCAAGGGAAAGGCGGATTCGATAGTGGAAAGGGTGTTGAAGGGGATGGATGGAGAAGACTACGAGTCATTGGAAAGGGTGCTAACTAAATGTCTCACACCAGTAGGCGCCATTAACATGTACAGGAATGAGTTCAAGAATAGAAGAAAAAGGCGAAATGAAGACATCCAAGAATTTGGACGGTCTATCCAAGAACTTGCCGAGAAGGCATACCCCGAAGACTATAACACCGGCCTAGAAGGTATCCTAATAGACAAGTTCATCGGGGGGTTAGACAACGCAGCAATGAGAGAACACGTGTTGTATGGGAAGCCAAAGACACTCGATGAGGCAATTGAACTTGCCCAAGAGACTGAGTTAGTACAGAGCTACGAGGAGGGTCTGCTTAATGAGCAAAAGGGGGAAGAAAGAAACAAACGGGAAGAGGACGAGAACGCAACTACAAGTATGGAGGCTGTCCTGAGACAGATGAAGAAAACAATGGAAATCTTTGAGGAAAAGATAAAGGGTCACGACAAGAAAACACGGGGTAAGGAAAGCAGCCACGAGGGCAAAGAAAACTTACCAAAGGAGGCTGGATGTGAGGCCAGTAACTCAAACAAGGGTAGAGATTTCGATAGAAGATCTCAAGGGAATGGAACACGGGGGTTCGTTCGTATATCATCTGTGGCAGTTCTCCTAATTCTACAGCTTACTATGTTGTTGTTTCTAAGCTAATTGCCGGCGAGAACTAGTAAAAGTTGTAAAGAGGAACAGAGAGAGATAAATTTGCCTATATGTTTCTCTCTGCCCAGCGTTGCAGACTAGTGCATGCAGTTGATGTTATTTTTCTTTTATGATGTTACCTCGCGTTGTGTTTTTCCCTATCCCCTAGTGCAATGTTACCACTGTACATACATAATAACTGTGAGTTGTTTGCAGATGACACTACTATTCATTCTAGTCACCATTCCATAAATTATTTATCAAAAACTCTACAAGAAAGCATTGATGCACTCCTGAATTGGTCAGAGTTAAACCATATGTCTCTTAACCATACTAAAACAAAATTTATGCTAATAACCACAAGACAGAAACGACAAAATCTATTATCGAGCATTCCACCTCTTTATATTAAAAATCAAGTATTGGAAGAAGTGTCTCACCACAAAGTCCTTGGTGTAAAGATTGATAATAATTTATCATGGCATGATCACATTGATTACATCTGTAAGATTGCTTCCCAAAAAATATATCAGTTATCAAAAATAAAACATTTCTTGAATCTCCACTCGCGAAAGATTTTTTTTTACAATCACATCTTGTCAAATATTGATTATGCATCCACTGTGTGGGATTGTGCAAGTGCTAATGTTTTGAAACCTTTAGCCAGTCTTCACAGAAGAGCAGTTAAGCTTATAATGCTAAAAAATCATACTCCTTCAGAATCTGATTATACAAATTTGCAAGTATTACCATTTCAAAAAAGGTTAATGTATAATAAAGGTGTTATAATGCATAAAGTGATGTCAGGATATGCACCGGAGACATTACGTGATAATTTTATTTTGAACTATAACAGACTAAAAATTATCACACCGACTCCACGTATTTACCTTTTCAAATCAAGCCTTCTATATTCAGGTGCGGTCCTATTGAACTCACTTCCTATTTTTCTTAAGCATAAAACAAACACAGACAGCTTCAAAAAAAATTATATGTCGCACATAATGCAACTAAACATGTGCTGAATGGTTCAACAATTCATTTAAAATGTATGTGCATGTTAAACTAAATTATAATAATATGCAGATCTAAATTAAGATATGTTAAAAATTGACATATTTATTATTGGAAATTGTACTTAAAATGCAGCATGACAATTTTTTTATTTTTTATTTTTTTTATTTTTTTTATTTTATTTATATCTGTATATATATATAATGTATTATAAGTTTGATGTGATAGTTATTTGATTATATTGTTTTCTGTTCTTGTTGACCCTATATTATAGGGCGAGGGCTGGATGTAAAAAAGCAATATTCTTGCTTATCTATTACTCTCGATAATAAAGATTTTGTCTTGTCTTGTCTTGTCTTGTCTCTCTCCACTCCAACACCCCACCCACCCCCTGCACCCCCTTCTCCAGTCATGCAAAGCTTGCACCATTCAGTTCTCTAAACAAAAGTTAGAACTTGACAAAAAGAGAAGGAGGACAAAACCTTTGAGCAAATTGCAGAACCCTTACGTCAAAGTTTTACCGTCTTTCACGGAACGAACCATGGACAACCCTCCGTGTCAGTTTTTATCTGAAGAGAGATCTTGAATCATCAATTGCATAGGGAGATCAGTGTTGTGGAGTGCCTTTGGTGTGTTTAGCGGTTGCCATCTCAGTCTAAGACAAATTTACATTGTATTCCAAAGAGGGTGGAACATCAGCGTGACAAAAACTTGTGCGGTTATAAAGGGTTTCGCTTGTGTTTCTTGGGTTGCTGTGAATAATGGCGATAAATATGCACGTGTTTTTGTTTTTTTTAGTGTGTCAGAATTTGATTGTGATTTCTACTGTGGGTATTATAGATTCCAGAGAGAGAGAGAGAGAGAGAGAGAGAGAGAGAGAGAGCCAGAGAGAGCCAGACAGACAGACAGACAGACAGAGACAGACATAGACTGAAAGACACAGACAGACATGCAAACAGACATACAGACAGGCAGAAGCAAAATCATTTGCAAGTTGTAATAATTTCCTCAATGACTCTTATTGATCTCTACGTTTGTTTAAACAGACGAATTACCATGTGTGCACCACAATACCTTACCACCAACAAAACTCCATACAGAACTAACAGTAGACGCCGAGTAACACATGCTGGGAGCGTAATTCATTTGACTTTGTTTTGACACTCACTGTTATGGTGATGGTCCCAGCACTTTTCTAATGATCGAGGTTTTCAACAATGATCTTGTTAACTTTTGTTTTCGTGTGAGAATGAGTACCTTTTTTTTTTTTTTTAACAAAAGATTTGGTCATTTGAAGCATTCATGCATGCATGCGCACTAGATACTCACCAGCACACGCATTCACACACTGGCATGAACGCACATCTGTGCTCAGCATGCAAACACACACACATGAATGCACACACACACACACACACACACACACACACACACACACACATGAATGCACACACACACACACACACACACACACACACACACACACACACACAAACACACACACACACACACACACACACACTCACACACACACACACACACACACACACAGCATCGGCTCCCTTTCGAATCTAATTCCCCAGGAAAATATTCAGTCAAATATTTGCTGAACATAGAAAGAAATTTCTATTGATCGCAAGATTCAGCCGAGTTAATCACACCAAGTAAAGAAGCTGCCGGGCAGGAGACATCTATCTATTATGATAATTTGCATCTAGTAACCAGTATGTGTCTTCTGTACGAGTATTTTATAAGTTTAAGAGTTGCCAGAATATTCTTCAAACAAAATTTCAAAATGTCGTCTCAAGGAGCGAAATCCTCAGCTTATGTTTTCACCCATGTCAAATATTTACTCCTTGTCCTGATCATTTGCGCTTTTTTCGAAAAGTTTGCAAATGCTACAGATATTGGCCAGCTCTTTCTGAAACAAGCCGTGTGCCCAGGAAAAGTGATTCAGCTTGACCGCTGTCCAGTTTCCACAAGATCGGACGAAGCAACGGGATGCTCCATGGGCTGTGCCGGTGACTCGCAATGCGTGGGGTTTCTTTGGGACGACGCGTCTGGTGTGTGTCACCTGTGCGACCAGCTTGTGTCCGAAGACTGTCTGACCAACACACAGACCACTGGGGGATTTGAGGCTTTCGAAAAGGTAAGTTAAGTATGACTAACTCTTCAAGGAACCTCCTTGCTCCACTCACCTCATATCGGAGGACAAATAAAGAAGGCAAGGAAAGGCAAAGAACTCTTTCCAGAAACCCCATGGGGGTACATTAAAACGGAAAACAAAAATGTAATGTGTGTGTGTGTGTGTTTGTGTGTGTTAGAAAAGCCGGAGTGGCACAGTGGTTTAAGCGCTTGCCTCTCATGTTGGAGGTCGTGGGTTCGATCCCCAATCGGGGCGAATACAAAACACCCGATTTTCCGAGCGCTGTCCAGTCCATCCAGCTGCGAATGGGTACCTGACCCATCCTGAACTCAGGTCAAAATGAGTTCGGCTCATTCTCTCCCTGACCGGACTCTACAGTCCTACGCGAATCTATCAAAACAAAAATACAGAGTTATCTCTCATAATGGTTTTCGCGAGCACTGATCTAAATTTGAGATCAGTGTTCGCGAGACGAAAATGATTGCAGATTGGCCGACTTCGACAGTGATCTCCGTTCTGTTCTTCACAGTTATGATAAAGACATCGTTCTAAGGTCAAAACAAGTCGAAATTTTGGGACTGCTGCCGGAAGGAGACCGTAAAAATGGTTTCATCACTGTCAACTGGTTACAGAAAAAAATCGTCTGCTCCAGTTAGCGCCGAAACCAAACGGTTGATTATCACGTGACACTTTTGCCATATTTAGAGTTGTTTGCACAGTAAATACAGCCGCGAAAAATAGCTCGCTTGAAACTGTCTTACATATCAATTCCTTTGTAATTTAAAAATTACAAAACACCATGAAAAATCATTATCGACGATCGCGAATCTGCTTATCATTAATACATTACAAAAAGCTCTAAATATGTAAAAAAAAAAAAAAAAAAAATCGAGGAAACTCAAGTCAGGGAGAGAATGAGCCGAACTTATGTGCAGACCTGCTAGTGGCTTATCCCCCTTCGTGTGTACACGCAAGCACAAGACCAAGTGCGCACTGAAAAAATCCTGTAATCCATGTCATTGTTCGGTGGGTTATAGAAATACGAAAATACCGCGCATGCTTCCGCAGCGTATGGCTGCCTAAATGGCGGGGTTAAAACTGTCATACACATACAAATCCATTCGTTCAAAAACACGAGTGTACGTGGGAGTTTCAACCCACGAACGCAGAAAAAGAAGAAGGACTCTTATTTTTTCGTTTTATTTATATCATGGTTTACTTCGCATTATGTTTGGTATGTTTGCGATTTCAACAAAATACAAAGAAAAGAAGGAAAAAAAACCCAGAGCGTTTGACAATGCAGTTTAAAAGATGACGAGGGTTCTGTTTAAAAAATGAATGAAGTTGTCCAATTTGTTTGATATTTTTTTTAAATTGTCTATCTTTTTTCTCTTTCTTCATTTTTATAATTTTAATTTTAATTTTTTGAAATTTTTGTTAGAGAGGACTATTATGTATGGTTTGCTATTTCTACAGCTGCAGAAATGCAATGCAAACTCCAGGCTAACAGCGCTAAACAGATGTGAGTGCATCGAGGGTATGACAGGTAACTTGTGCCAAAAGAGGATGAGGGGTAAGCACTCGTGGTTTTTTTTATTCAGTTTCCTTTTCTCTTAATAGTACTTTGGATGGTTAGCTTATACAATGCGAACATACGATTTGTGTAGTGTTTGATGTGTCGACCATTAGGGACGCATTAGAAAGCTTTATTTATTTATTGATTGATTTATTAATTAATTAATTAATCAATTAATTATATAATTAATAAATTTATTTGTTTAATTATTATTTGTTGATGTATATATTTATTTATTATAAGAAAAGTTTTGCTTCTTTGCTCGCTTGACTGATTCCACATTTTCTTCCTTTTCTTCCTTTGGTCTGTCGTCTTCCTGTATGCTTTTTGTTTGTCTTTGTGTCTTTTTCTTTTGCTTTCTTTCTTGCTTTTCTTTCTTTCTCTATTTTTTCTGTTACTTTTCTTTCTTTCTCTATTTTTTCTGTTACTTTTCTTTCTTTCTCTCTTTCTCTCTTACTTTTTTCTTTCTTTCCAACCCTTTGTATTCCTTCCTTCCTTCCTTTCTTCCTTGAAAATCTTTTTTTTTGTCTTTTTACTTTTAGTCAAGTTTTGACTAAATGTTTTATTTTTATTTTAAAATAAAATAAAAGTAACGGAAACTCATAAATGTAATTACTGTTGTGATGTAACTGATTTCATTGAACACTTCTTTTTTGAATGCCCGGTTGTATACAAATTCTGGAAGTTTATTGAAGAATTTATTTTTTGTACTTTAGAAATTAAGATTGTTTTGAAAGTTAGTGATGTTTTATTTGGTATGCATTTTGTAATGGTGAAAAAGGCAACTATGTATAAATTGAACCACATTATCGTAATCGGAAAGATGGGCGTTAGTATATATAAAAATACAAATTCGTTTTTACCGTTGGAAAGTATTTTTAATAGGCAGTTACAGATAAGAAGCATCTTTGTGTGAGTGTTCGAAGAACAAAACGTTAAAAAAGTTAGCTTGTTGTACTCGATAAGTTGTATTTAATTCATTGTATGAGATATTGTTGTTATTTATTTAAATAAAAAATTGTGAAAAAAAAGACTAAATGTTTTAATATAGAGGGGGAATCGAGACGAGGGTCGTGGTGTATGTATGTGTGTGTGTGTGTGTGTGTGTGTGTGTGTGTGTGTGTGTGTGTGTGTGTGTGTGTGTGAGTGAGTGAGTGTGTGTGTGTGTGTGTGTGTGTGTGTGTCTGTGTGTCTGTGCGTCTGTGTGTGTCTGTGCGTGTGTGTGTGTGTGTGTGTCTGTGCGTGTGTGTGTGTAGAGCGATTTAGAGTAAACTACTGGACCAATCTGTATGAAATTTTACATGAGAGTTCCTGGTTATGATATTTCCAGATTTTTTTTCATTTTTTGGATAAATGTCTTTGATGACGTCATATCCGGCTTTTTGTGAAAGTTGAGGCTGCACTGTCACACCCTCATTTTTCAATCAAATTGATTGAAATTTTGGCCAAGCAATCTTCGACGAAGGCCGGACTTCGGTATTGCATTTCAGCATGGTGGCTTAAAAATTAATTAATGACTTTGGTCATTAAAAATCTGAAAATTGTAATTAAAATTATTTTTGTATAAAACGATCCAAAATTACTTTTATTTTATTCTTCATTATGTTATGATTCCAAAACCATATAAATATGTTATATTCGGATTAAAAACAAGCTCTGAAAATTAAAAATATAAAAAATATGATTAAAATTAAATTTCCGAAATCGTTTTAAAAAATATTACATCTTATTCCTTGTTGGTTCCTGATTCCAAAAACATATAGATATGATATGTTTGGATTAAAAACACGCTCAGAAAGTTAAAACGAAGAGAGGTACAGTAAAGCGTGCTATGAAGCACAGCGCAACCGCTACCGCGCCAAACAGGCTCGTCACTTTCACTGCCTTTTGCACTAGCGGCGGACTACGTTCAGTTTCATTCTGTGAGTTCCACAGCTTGACTAAATGTAGTAATTTCGCCTTACGCGACTTGTTTTCTTTTACCCGCAGACTGCGAAGACTGGGCAGGGGAAGGTTTCACATCAGTGGATGTGTACGGGCTTCGCCCTTCACCCAATCACGACGCCTTCAGAATTTTCTGCGGTTCTGCACTGAAGCGCTCCTAAGTCATGAAGCACAATGACACGGCGTTCAGCTTCTACCGTGGTTGGGATGAGTATGCGTAAGTAATGAAGGCATATATTTAATTGAAAAAGAAGAGTGTGATTGTATTGTGTTTGTGTGTAGGCTGGGAGGGGGGAGAAGGAAGGGACGGGGGAGGCAGCGGGGTGAATGTGTGTGTGCTGAGGGCGGTTGATTGGGTTTGTGTGGGTGCAAATGTGGGTGTTTTTTGGTTTTTTTCTTCTTTTTTTTCTCTTTTTTTTTGGCCTCAGTTGCATGCAGTCCACAAGCTGAAAAATAAATGAAAAGAATGAAACCCTACGGGTTTTTTTTTTTTTTTTTTTTTTTCTTTTTCCTTCTTTCTCTCTTTCTCTCTACAGCTGAGCGTATTTCTTCATTGGCGTTTTATAAATGTATCAATTGTGTGTGGTTTTCTACAATGGACAAAATCTTGCATCTTTAATGTTGGTTATTGTCTTACACAACTCCGCCTAGGACGGTCCCAAGCCCGGCTGAAAAAGGAGGAGGGTTGGGCGTGGGGCTAGCTACCCCACCCCGTAAAAAAACCCACTAGCTACAGAAACGCCAAGAAGACAAAGCTGATTGGCGGCCTATACCCCAGACGGGGTCACAGGCGTAGGTGAGGTGAGGTGATTGTCTTACATATGTCTGTGTTTGGGTTGACTTAAGTGTTGTTTGTGGCGGTGTCATAATGGAGTTAACATAGTAACAATCACAATAAGTAAGAGGAAAAGCAAATTGTAAGCGTGCTAAAGTTTTCTTAGTAACAGTTCTCTTTTCATACAAGTGGTGTTTAGTGTAACAATGTAAGTTCCGCCTTTACGCCGGTGCCGTTCTTCTTTTAGCGAAACGAAAGAAAGAGGAGGCGGTGAGGGAAGCCAGAAAAGAAGTATATATGATACACTATTCTACGTTTCGTATTTGTTTCTCTTTGTCAAACATTATTATAATATCAGTGGGAGTTCCGTATCTATATTTGCTTATGCACATCTTTCCTATCAAAATCAAGTGATTTATATATTTGCATTTTATTGAGTCAGCACCATTAATATAACCACACAAAATATGTTCTACTCCAAAGACTATTCTTATTTTATATTTCTCATAAATAATTTGTTCAACGTATCTCCATAGCACTTTTATTTTCTTACAATTAACAAAAAAATGTTCAACGTAATCTATTTCGGTTGGACAGAAGGGGCATCTCTCACTATCTCGTATTCCAATTTTATACAGAAGAACATTTGTTGGATAAATCGTGTGTAATATTTTCCAGTGCAGCTCTCTTAATCTGGATTCTTGGGTTACATTTTTGGCCAGGTTCCAATGTGACTGGTCGACATTAATGCCAAACATATCACGCCAGAAGTTGATAGATCTCGGGGTAGTGTACTTTTCTTCAACAATATATTCACGGAATTGCCTGGCACTTTTAATACTCGTTTTATTGAAAAGAAGATTGTTTTGTCTATTCAATACAGGTTGGTTAGGATCATAATTGCTTTTCTTAATATATTCAGATACTGCTGATCGAACTACAATATATTCCAAGTAGAGGCCAGGTGAAGCGTAAACACTTGCTTGGATAGCGGGATAGGACTTGATACCGTGATTACCTAACATGTCTCCTACATACGTAATGCCTGACCGGGCCCAGTTCTCATAATACAGAACGTTATTTTGATAACTTATACTTGGATTGTTCCATAAGCAGTTGTCTTGCACGCAATCGTTCTGAGAAATTGTATTATGTTGTAACCATGTTCGAGCAAAAGCTGTCCAAAATATCGATTTTATTCTTCCAATTCCCTTAAACTTAGACGGTCGAATAGCTGTAGTAAAGCAGGCAAAGCCACAACCGAACCCTTCAAAATATTTGTTTGGGATCCATGTCCATTTGCATGAAAGGTTGCCAGATGAGAGTTTGCTTAACCATTGACATAAGAAGGAGTTTTGCATCGTTTTGACGTCTATCATATCAATACCACCCTTTTCGGTACTGCTATTTAAAACAACTCTTTTTACTTTTTCAAATGCTTTTTTATTACAGTCTTTTTTCCTCCACAAAAAACGATATAATATTGTGTTTATTTCCTGCAGCACTTTGTCAGGGATACAAATAGATTGCATTAAATAAACTAACTGCGAGAGCAGAAAAGTTTCGATAA
>NC_090257.1:5961521-6026521 GCF_037325665.1 Littorina saxatilis | reverse complement strand
AAGCGCCCGAATTTTCTAGGGGGGTCCGGGGGCATGCCCCTCCAGAAAAATGTTTGGCCCAAAGAAGCAAAATGGTGCCATCTGGTGCCATTTGAACTTAGAAATGGTCATAGAATCAGCTTTCCAATTATTTTTTTCGGGGGGGGGGGGGGGGGGGCACGTGCCCCCTGTGCCCCCCCCCTCGTCCGCCCCTGCACACTCTCTCTCTCTCTCTCTCTCTCTCTCTCTCTCTCTCTCTCTCTCTCTCTCTCTCCCTCTATTTTGCACGTCTCTCAGGCTGATGTCTTTCTTTCGAGTTTTGTGTTTTAGGATTCTTTGTTTTTGTGTCTGTTTCCATCTATCTATCTCGCTGTTCTGGTCTTTTTGAATTTGACAAAACATTATACACTGCTCCTGAACAATCGGACGTCATGATTTCCGGCTCATCTAATTATGTCAGCGTCAATCTTCATGAGGCCACACAAGAGAGCTGGGAAAATGAAATTACAAAAGTGTGTCTTACTACCGTATAATCCCTAGCAAACGCCCACCCTCCCTCCGCACAGATTTCGGGTACAAGTAGGGGGTGGGCGTTTGCTAGGTATACACCCCTTTGCAAGATAAAGTGTCATCCCATTTTCACGAGAGAAAAAAAGTGATACAACATGTGATTTATGCAATTTTAATGGCAAATAAACACACCCGTTTACCTAAAGAAAGATCAACGTTCTGTGATAGAAAAAAAAGAAGAAGAACAAACCGGCGAACCATCGAACAGTGTGCACAAATCGTAGATAAAGGAGGCCGACTGTCTTAAAACAAATGTTTTTAAAAGCAAAAAAAGGGGTGGGCGTTTGCTAGGTAGTAACCCCTCTGCACAACTTTTGGCCAAAAGTGGGGGGTGGGCGTTTGCTAGATACTGGGCGTTTGCTAGGGATTTTACAGTACTTGCAGACTCTCTTTTCTACTGTTTGTCAATTGTTAGGGTCTTCGTCGTCAAAGTAAAACTACCTGGTAAGCTTATTTAAGGACTGTAATCGTTGATCTGTTTTAGGTGGTGTTTTATGTTTTCGTTTTGAATATCAATGTTACAACAACAACAAAATAATCACGTATTTTGATTTTTATTAGAAATATATAACAATAGAACTGACGAAAGCAAATAAACATGGTCACTTTCAAATCTGAACATGCTACTTGTTTTCATGTCTGTGCGTGTGTGTGTGCGATATGTCACTCTTGTAAAAAGAACAGCTTGTTCACTCTGTTTACATCTATCCTGGAGGACAAAGAAGTTCTTTGTTATTTTTATTTGCTTACCTATTTATTCTTTTTTTCTTCATTTACGGTGTTAAAGCATCCTGTTTATTTGTTACATCCTGTTGTGAGTTACAAGACGAGAAGGGAGAAAAGGAAGATACTTTAAAATATGACCAAGACCTTTACCCCGGCCTTTGTTTGCCAAAGAACTGAGTTCAGTCTTTTCTTCTTCTTCTTCTGCGTTCAATGTTGGTGGCCGTGCTAGATCCTCAGACCAGTGGCTGCCAGGAAGTCCGCAGTCTTGCGCAGTTCGTCGGCAGGACCCCAGAGTTTGGCTCCAACACTGGTCTCTTCTTGCCAGAACTTCTGGCGTATTGTCTCTAGATGGGGGCAGTTCTGGAGAATGTGCTCCGGAGTTTGCTCTTCCGAGCCACATTCACAGTGTGCGTCATCCGCAAGGCCCAGTCTCTTGAGGTGTTTCTTCAGTCCACAGTGCCCTGTCCTTAGACGGAAAATGGTGGTTTGGCTTCTCCGGTCTAGTTTGTTGATGGGGTCTTCCTGTGGGTTGTAGTCTCCGTTTCTCTTTTTCCAGTTTTCTTTCTTCTTCCGTTGTAGAAGAGTCTTGGCTTCTTTGTACGAGGTGGAGTTGTGTGGTTGATTCAGTCTTTTAAGGTCTACTTGTCCTATGGGTCGTTTGTTAAGAAGCTGATAAAAAGGATCAGGACAAGTAACCTCCCCCACCCTGCAGCGTTTTAACCATGTGGACATACACTGACTCGCCCTTTTATAGTTTTGAAAAAAAGAAAATTTATAGAATTCATTTGGTTAAACATTGTAGGAGCCTTAAGCACAACCGGTCCTCAGTTTCTTATTTCTATGCAAGAAAAATTAGCATTGTTCACTATTTCTAGCTTGAAAACGTATTGAAAAACAAACATACAAGCATTAAAAATACATAGTGTCCTATAGTTCAAGCCCGTTCTTTATACAGCCAGAAACCAGAGAACCCTCTTGTAAAAACACCCTCTTGTACATACACACACACACACACACACACACACACACACACACACACACACACACACACACACACACATGCTGAACCTGAAAAGGTCCGTTTTGTAATTATTCTTAGCGTCTTAGCTTGAAACCCGGTAGCGGTCTTGGCAGAATAACAAAACGGACCTTTTTCAAGTTCAGCACTCTTTGGAAGAGTGCCCTTAAATTCGTAGTCAGACAACAACATAATGTCGGTCACGCTTGAAATTAACGCTACTTGATATTGCTTTCCAAACTTATACTAAGTGAACAGGAGCATAGGGTCAGTTATTAACTTAACTTGCCTCGATCAATGAGATAAAGAGAATGTACAGTACACAAATACGAACGGAGAGGCTCGGAAACTCGAGTCGGGTCAATACTGATCCCCACGCTCGAGAACTCAAGTGTACTATTTAAAGTTAAAATCTCCCTCGCCAACCGTGACAGATTAGCTCAGTTGGTAAAGCGCCCGATCGCTTTTCCTTACAATGGTAGTCACAGGTTCGATTCTCTTCGACGGCAATTTTTGGCTCACGTAAGTGTAGCCTATGCGATCGTAACTTTGTCTGTCTGTGCGTGCGTGCGTGCGTGCGTCTGTGCGTGTGTATGTCTGTGGTAGAAACTCTAACATTTGAAGACGTCACATTACATTGACGTCACATTATGACGTAAGAGGGTTAGACGTCACGCGAAGGAAGTACTGACAGTCTCGGTCATTATTATTTTGAGCGCGCCGAGACTAGTTGGCAGTCGTGTCCTTGTAAGTAGGCTACATGCAGACAGACAGATCTAGATCTAGTGTCTCGCTTTCTTGCACAGTTTCACCTATGCTCTTTCTGTCTGTGTGTGTGTGTGTGTGTGTGTGTGTGTGTGTGTGTGTGTGTGTGTGTGTGTGTGTGTGTGTGTGTGTGTGTGTGTGTGTGTGTGTGTGTGTGTGACGGAGTGATTGAGTTTGTGTTACTGTTTGTCGATTTCTTACGTGAGCCTTGATGGCTTCGCCTCTTGTTTAAATGTTTTTTAACTCTTTTTGTTTCATTTTCTGAACTTGTAATTCTTGTATTTTATTCATTTTATTCATTTCAAACGTGTTGGATGATCTAATGAATTCTGTGCGCAAAAGTTTGTGAAAACATTTCATCTCTGATAGCCGTGAATGCTTAAAATAATTTTCTAAAATTGTGTAAGTCAATTCTTAAAGGCAAGTTTTTAAGTTACCGTTAAATAAATAATTTAAACCGTGGCTACGCACCAATGACAGCAAGCACAGAATAGGGTTTGTCTGCTTGCATTGTGCACTGGCTCTACCAATTGACGATGGGTGTGTGTTCCCCCTGCTAATGACATTTTAAAAATGTGTTTCAAATCAGGGTTCATACACGCGTGACATGAAACAGATAGTTTGTTTTAAATATGCTGACGATCTGGTAATGTGGTGTACTGAAGAACATTCAACCACAGCAACATACCGCCTGCAGTTGGCAGCTGACAAACTTGCAGCCTGGGCAGACGACTGGTGTGTCAAGATCAATCTACAGAAATCCACGACCACACTCTTCACCTTGTCCCCAAAACAAAAGCCAGGAGTCATCAAACTTGGCGACACACCACTCAGGAATGATGACGAACCAACGTACCTCGGTGTCACATTCGACAAACGACTGACCTGGAAACCACAGATCCAGAAAGCAGAAAACAAAGCCAGACGCAAATTGGCAATCATGAGAAAGCTGGCTGGAACAAACTGGGGTGCCAGTGAGAAGACACTGTATGAAGGCACGGTGAGACCCCAACTTGAATACGGAGCCCCAGCCTGGTCAAGCGCTTGCAAATCCAACCTGCAAGCCCTGGACAAAGTCCAGAATCAAGCACTCCGTATCCTGACAGGAGAAATGAGGTCAACTCCAATCAAGACCATGGAGTCCCTGACAGGAGTCCAACCGTTGATCACTCGAAGAGACACAAAGACACTCATCCAAGCAGAGAAATACAAAAGCCTACCAAAGCACCCAATGAACAGCAGAATGGAAAAAAACCTATCAAGAACAGGCTGAAACGCTCAAGCTTTGTGCACCAAAGCAGAAGCCTCAAGCGACAGTACCTACCCCACCTGCCGGAAAGCACTCTGCCGCTCGATGCCACAAGAACATGCCCAACACCTTGGGAAGCCAACCAGAGGGTCCTCGAGATCAACACAACTGTGAAAGGCGTGACATCACGGGACATGAGTGACACCAGTGAGAAGGCGCTTACCCTGGCCATGATTGCAGACCACTACCCTGAAGAAGCGTGGATCCACGCCTACACTGATGGGTCAGCCACTGATGCTGTGAGAGATGGAGGAGCCGGCGTACTACATGTAGTTCGGTACCCAGAGGGAGAGGCACAAACAGCGAGCATTCCCACAGATTTGCACTGCACCAACTATAGTGCAGAAGAACAGGCCTTGAAGACAGCAGCCACAATAGTTGACAGATCAGACCATGAATGTCCTCATGTCGTCTTTCTGACAGACGCAATGTCAGCACTCCAAGCTCTGTCTGCCAACAAAGAAACTGAGCTCAACAACGCCCTCCAACAGGTTGCTCAGAACCGAAGGGTCGTGCTTCAGTGGGTGCCAGATCTTTGTGACATAGCAGGAAACGAGGCTGCAGACAAACTTGCCAAGGAAGGTGCCTCAAAGGAACAGTTCACGTCCCAGCTGCAGTACAAGGAAAAAAAGACAATCATCAAAAACAAGAGGAAAACCAGAGCGGAGAAAGATGACTACCACCTGCTCCAACGTGAAGAACAAGTCGTCCTACTCAGACTCCGCACTGGACATAACAGACTAAACCATCATATGGCCACAAAACTGAAGCTAGTTCCCTCCCCCCTATGTCCGTGTGGCAAGAATCAGACAGCATAGCACATCCTGCAGGCTTGTCCATACCACAGTGCTCTGAGGGACACCATCTGGCCAGAGGAGACAGCGCTATAAAAGAAGCTATACGGCCCCAAAGAGGACTTAGAGAGGACAGCACGTTTCGCCCTGCAGTCCGGACTGACGATCTAACAGCGAACGACAAGAAGAAGAGAAAAGAAATATGTAAGATATTTGGTGGCTTGTTGTCAGACCAAGTTTGTTTTTGTTTTGTTTGGTCCGAGGGAAACATATCATCGTCTCTCGTTCATCTTTATCGGCCGAGGCTTCCAGGCCAAATAGCCTGAATCGAAAAACTATTCATCATCACATTTCATTATTACGAACTACTTGTTTTAAGTGACACACACACACACACACACACACACACACAAACACACACACACACACACATGCACACACACGCGCACGCACACACACGCACACATACACAGGGACAATCACATGCACGCACACATAAACATTTTATATCAACAACTTGTTTGTAAAAAACCCAAAAACTGTCGATAATGCAAGGTTTCTTCAGCTATAAATCTTTAATGCAAAATTTAAACGTACACAGAAAATCTAATACCCCTGTCACACTAGGGCTGCGTCCTCACGGCGTTCCTGAGGAGTCCAAGAAAAATGAAAAACGCCGAGGTGCGCGCAGTTGGGTCTCCTACAGCGCCGGAGCAACGCGGTGGCATCTCCATTTGACGTGGAGGGGTCGCCAAGAACGCCATGCAACGGCGCGCACTTTGAGCATGCACAAAGTACGCGCCGTCGCTCGGCGTTCTGATATATGCGCTTGGTAGGAACGCCGTAGGGTCGCCGTAGCAGCGCAGTAAGGTCTCCTACAGCGCCACAAGAGCTCCGTTGGCGCGCAGTACGGACGCAGTGGTAGTCGGCCTAGCTTGCACGAAGACCTCACGGAGATGTCACCGCGCTTCTACCGCGTCCATCAGCGTTTACATGGCGTTTGCACGGAGACCTCACGGCCGGAGACGTCACGGAGTCCTTGGGGATGTCATTACGCTTCTACCGCGTCCGTCAGCGTTGGCAGGGAGTTTGCACGAAGTTGCCAGTGCGTTGTGAGCCAACCCCACAACGCAGAGTACACTCCCCTGTCGTATACATGCACTTCCGCTTAATCGACACGCCGTGGACGTGCAGTGACAACTCCTAGCACGTTGTGAGCACTCCGTGACAGCGCAGTCAATCGCAGAATTGTCCTACGATCCCATGGCGCTCTTAGACATTTACAACGCCGTGCCAACTCCGTGAGGACGCAGCCCTAGTGTGACAGGGGTTTAAAATAAGAACTGGTAATAAATAAAACGAGAAATTTAAAGTTCACACATACATAAATTCAACTCAACAAAAACAGTAGCTTCATGCTGACAATATACATAAGTTGTAGCTATTAGTTTCAGGATGTTGATGGTGTAAAAGATTCAAAATTTTTTTACAGTACGTCCTAATCCAGTGTAAGTAAAATGTTTTCCTGTATGAGTTTTAATCATTTACATGTTTTTAAATAAATATAATTATTTTAATAAAAATGTAAGTGTGTGTGTGTGTGTGTGTGTGTGTGTGTGTGTGTGTGTGTGTGTGTGTGTGTGTGTGCGTGTGTGTGTGTACAAGATGGTTCCCTGGTTGCCGAGTATATACAGAACGGGCTTGAACTATAGGACACTAGGTGTTTCTTTATGTTTGTTTCGTTTTTCAATACGTATTGAAGCTAGAAATACATAACAAGGTTAACTTTTCTTTTATAGAAATAAGTCATTGAGGACTTGTGCCAATATTAAACCAAAATAAATCGATATATTTTCTTTTTGTTAAAACTAGCAAGGGTTGAGTCAGTGTATGTCCACAAGGTTATAACGCTGCAGCTAGGTGGAGGGGGGGGAGGGGGGCTACTAGTTCTGACACTTTTATTAGCTACTAAACAATTGACCCATAGGACAAAAAGACATTAAAAGGACTGAACTCTGAAATGTTTCATCTCTCGAAGGAACAGAACAAAACCCATGTAAACCTACCCGTAAACTATAGGTATGTTAGAATCTGCGCACGCACCGTCCGGATATGTCGGCCGAAAAATGAACCCGAGATTTTCATCGGTGACGCAGAGATACCGAACTGAATTGTAATTGGCTGTTATTTTGATCGCTAACAGAAAGAGCACACAGTCCGATGACGTAAAGCACATGTTTCCGTTTATCTTGGTGCATGATATCTGAGAAAAAAAACGTGGTTTTGCCTGATGAAAACGCTGCGAAAGTTGCACTCGCTAAGGGACGTTTACAAACTATGGTAAACCTTACAGTTATTGTTTGAGTTATTATCGATGATTCATGCTGATTGCTGGGAGGTTATTTGTGACCCTCCACCACGAAATGAGTCGCATGTCACCTCGCGCGGTTCTGCGCTAGGCTTAATATAAGTCCGGGGAGTGTCTGGTAACAATGTGAGGGTCACCTTAGTCCCAGGCTTATAACTAAAACGGGTTTTACCACTGGATAGAGCATAAAAAACTCTTTAGGAAAATGTACAAATATGAAAATCATGCAAAGGTGACATGTGACTCATTCCGTGGTGAAGGGTCACATTTGGTTGCTGGGTAAGTCTCCTCCCTTTTAAGAACTTTGTTTTTAAGATTTTTTGTTCAAATCCTCTGTAGATTTACTCCCATTTTAAGACTCTCTCCTTTTTAGCGAGTTGACAACGAATACACAGCGTGTGCTCCGCGTGTGTCTGGCGTTGGTCCAGCGTCCTTCTGGCGTGAACATTCATGCGTCGAGCTCTGCGCACATTTTTGACCATGCAAAAACAAAAAGTCCCAACGCACACAGCAAATGACAACGAATGCATAGCGTTGATCCAGCGCGCTCGACGAACGAGTGACGAATATTGACGCACACCTAGCGATCGACAACGCACTGGCCAAAATTGCGATTTGTTCAGTGCAGCGCGGGCCGTGCGTCGTGTATGTGTGACTGGTGCATTTGAGTAAATACGCTTTTGTAAGAATTCCCTCGAGACCCGACCGTGTTGCCTTTCTTCCATGTATGATGCATTCTGTGTTCATGTATTACTCAACCTCCGAGCAACAACTTGTTTTGTTTGTTGGGATTTCCACTCTACTGAATCATCGAAAGTCAAAAGAATCGCTGTGGGAAGAGTTACACGCACTGTTGATCGTCACGGACTATCTCATTATGTGAATCCCTTTCAAAAACTGTCAAAACTAGCGTAACACACACAAAATTAGAGTTGTCGGTTCCCCCCAGCTCCTAAAACTTGTGTTTTGACCCGTCGATTTGTTTCTGTAATATAAACAAGAGGCGAAGCCTTCAAGGCTCACGTAAGAAATAGACAAACAGTAACACAAACTCAATCACTCCGTCACACATACACATGTATACACACACACAGTAAGCATAGGTGACACTGTGCAAGAAAGCGAGATACTAGATCTAGATCTGTCTGTCTGTCTGCATGTAGCCTACTTACAGGGACACGACTAAGAGTAATACCGAATATTCTGGACTTGCAACGAAATATACAAACAAATGACAATGAACAACGCTTCGACCTAATGGTCTTCAACAGGTTAAAAACAAGTCGCGTAAGGCGAAAATACAATATTTAGTCAAGTAGCTGTCGAACTCACAGAATGAAACTGAACGCAATGCCATTTTACTCGTAGCATCGTCAGGCCACCGCTCATGGCAAAGGCAGTGAAATTGACAAGAAAAGCGGGGTAGTAGTTGCGCTAAGAAGGATAGCACGCTTTTCTGTACCTCTCTTTGTTTTAACTTTCTGAGCGTGTTTTTAATCCAAACATATCATATCTATATGTTTTTGGAATCAGGAACCGACAAGGAATAAGATGAAAGTGTTTTTAAATTGATTTGGACAATTTAATTTTGATAATAATTTTTATATATTTAATTTTCAGAGCTTGTTTTAATCCGAATATAACATATTTATATGTTTTTGGAATCAGCAAATGATGGAGAATAAGATAAACGTAAATTTGGATCGTTTTATAAATTTTTATTTTTTTTTACAATTTTCCGATTTTTAATGACCAAAGTCATTAATTAATTTTTAAGCCACCAAGCTGAAATGCAATACCGAACCCCGGGCTTCGTCGAAGATTACTTGACCAAAATTTCAACCAATTTGGTTGAAAAATGAGGGCGTGACAGTGCCGCCTCAACTTTCACGAAAAGCCGGATATGACGTCATCAAAGACATTTATAAAAAAAAATTAAAAAAACGTTCCGGGATATCAATCCCAGGAACTCTCATGTCAAATTTCATAAAGATCGGTCCAGTAGTTTAGTCTGAATCGCTCTACACACACACACACACACACACACACACACACGCACGCACACACGCACGCACACACGCACGCACATACACCACGACCCTCGTTTCGATTCCCCCTCGATGTTAAAATATTTAGTCAAAACTTGACTAAATATAAAAAATGAAAACAACAATACAAATATCAAAACGACTTATCAGAGAAGATGATGTCCTCCAAGCGCAAAAGAAGGGGGAAAGGGAGATAAATCAAAAAGAAAAACAAGTCGCGTAAGGCGAAAATACAATATTTAGTCAAGTAGCTGTCGAACTCACAGAATGAAACTGAACGCAATGCAACGCAGCAAGACCGTATACTCGTGGTCCACCGCTCACGGCATAGGCAGTGAAATTGACAAGAAGAGCGGGGTAGTGGTTACGCTATGCTGCATAGCACGCTTTTCTGTACCTCTCTTCGTTTTAACTTTCTGAGCGTGTTTTTAATCCAAACATATCATATCTATATATTTTTGGAATCAGGAACCGACAAGGAATAAGATGAAAGTGTTTTTAAATTGATTTCGAAAAAAAAATTTTGATAATAATTTTTATATATTTAATTTTCAGAGCTTGTTTTTAATCCGAATATAACATATTTATATGTTTTTGGAATCAGCAAATGATGGAGAATAAGATAAACGTAAATTTGGATCGTTTTATACATTTTTATTTTTTTTTACAATTTTCAGATTTTTAATGACCAAAGTCATTAATTAATTTTTAAGCCACCAAGCTGAAATGCAATACCGAACCCCGGGCTTCGTCGAAGATTACTTGACCAAAATTTGAACCAATTTGGTTGAAAAATGAGGGCGTGACAGTGCCGCCTCAACTTTCACGAAAAGCCGGATATGACGTCATCAAAGACATTTATAAAAAAAATGAAAAAAACGTTCGGGGATTTCATACCCAGGAACTCTCATGTCAAATTTCATAAAGATCGGTCCAGTAGTTTAGTCTGAATCGCTCTACACACACACACACACAGACAGACACACGCACATACACCACGACCCTCGTTTCGATTCCCCCTCGATGTTAAAATATTTAGTCAAAACTTGACTAAATATAATGAGCAATGAAAAATGAAACCAAAACGAAACAAACCAGAATAATAACGCTTGAAGGGCCTGAAGTTGAAAGAAAGAGAGAGAGAGAGAGAGAGAGAGAGAGAGAGAGAGAGAGAGAGAGAGAGAGAGAGAGAGAGAGAGAGAGAGAGAGAGAGAGAGAGAGAGAGAGAGAGAGAGAGAGAGAGAGAGAGAGAGAGAGTCAACAATCTACGACACGACTGCCAACTAGTCTCGGCCCGCTCAAAAAACATTGACCGAGACTTTCAGTAATTCCTTCGCGTGACGTCTAACCCTCTTACGCCATAATGTGACGTCTTCAAATGACGAAATGTTAAAGTTTCTACCACAGACATACACACGCACGCACGCACATACGCACGCACGCACGCACGCACGCACGCACAGACAGACAAAGTTACGATCGCATAGGCTACACTTACGTGAGCCAAAAAGAAAGGAAAAAGACAGAAACTCGAGTTCGAAATCAACGGGACACAATGGATAAGGGATTCATTGCCAGTTTAGTGCATTTAATCAGAGTATGTTTGTGTGTGGTTATACCTAGTGATATTGTAAAGCGCATAGTGCTTTTAGTTATGCGCTATAGAAATCTAAATAAATAAATCAATCTATTTATTTATGTATTGATGTACTTTATTTTATTGAAGTTTGTTTTTATTTACGGGCGCAGGTGTCGTTTCATTGGCCGAAAATCGTGCGTATCCCGTCGATGTCAGAGAAGCGTCATTTTCCTCGTATAATCTGCAAAAGAGAGATTTTTAATTTTATTGAATTATGGGAAGGGTATAAACAAGTTATGGGGGTCGGGAGGAAAACAAAGAATCGGTCGTGGAATCAGAAACATAGTTTTTTTTTCTTTTCCTAATGGTTTTCACGGAAAAGAAAATATCTTTAAAATGGACATTTGCTATTGGATTTTAATTAATATAGTTATAGTCAACGTCCTTCGATGTCTGTACCATTAGCAGTTTTCAGTATAGATGTTTCAGATTTGTTTGTCTGTTTGTGTGTTTGTTTCTTACGTCATATGTTGTATATATTTGGTTGCACACAACTTTGCTGTGAAGTGTATTTGCGGCCTGAGGGGCGACGAACAGTCATGCTTGAAATGCTAATGTAATTATAAGAGATATTTATTATGCTTTATGGTTAACGGACAAGATTAGCATGCCTATCTCTGGTTCATATTATTGATTCTTATTATAGCCTTGTGCAATTGATGATAAGCTTCTCTGTGATACAGCATCTCATCTTTATACTTCTTTTCATAGTGATTTTATATCGTAACTGAAATTAAATGCCCGTGTGTGTGTGTGTGTGTGTGTGTGTGTGTGTGTGTGTGTGTGTGTGTGTGTGTGTGTGTGTGTGTGTGTGTGTGTGTGTGTGTGTACAAGAGGGTTCCCTGGTTGCCGAGTATATACAGAACGGGCTTGAACTATAGGACACTAGGTGTTTCTTTATGTTTGTTTCGTTTTTCAATACGTATTGAAGCTAGACATACATAACAAGGTTAACTATTCTTTCATAGAAATAAGTCATTGAGGACTGGTTGTGCCAATATTAAACCAAAATAAATCGATATATTTTCTTTTTGTTAAAACTAGAAAGGGTTGAGTCAGTGTATGTCCACAAGGTTATAACACTGCAGCTAGGTGGTGGGGGGGGGGAGGGGGGCTACTAGTTCTGAAACTTTTATTAGCTACTAAACAATTGACCCATAGGACAAAAAGACATTAAAAAGACTGAACTCAGTTAAGACTCTTTGGTAAACAAAGACCGGGGTAAAGTATCCTTAGCGGATTATGACTTTATTCAGTTATTCTGCAGAAAAGACAAATGCTTGAGAAAAACCGTTCTTTTCTGCAGCATTTCTGCATAATGTCATCTTTCGGCGAAGCAGCGTTTTTTTCTGCAGCAAAACATTTTACTGCAGTAAAATTGAAATCAAGAATGCTGCAGTAAAACAGCGCTGTTGTTTTACTGCAGAAAACCTGTTTACACTTTTTCTGCAGCATTCTTGATTTTAATTTTTTACTGCAGTAAAATGTTTTGCTGCAGAAAAAAACGCTGCTTCGGCGAAAGATGACATCATTTTGTCAGAAACCTTCAGATTGCGATAGTCGTCTTGGACGCTAGCCAATCGGCGGCGGGAATTTGAATCACGTGACACTTTTGTGGGGTTTTCCGACTGAGGCCTCTGGGATTTCTTGACGTCATTCTTTGTTCGGAGAGGCTCGAGTTTGAGATTAAGACGTGTTTTTTGTCTGTGTTTAAAGACTTCCTCAAGATCATCTCCTCGATGATTTGTTTCTTCAGTCGGTGATGCTGAGCTGACATTGGAAATCTCAGGAAGTTTACACGAGCTCGATCTTTCTGATGAACTTCCTCTGGAATTCGTGGACGATGTCTTGGGAACGATTTGGGGAAGGAAGCTGTCTTCCCTCTCTTCAGGGGGTACCACACCTATATGCCTGCAATTATTATCACACAGCTCATCGAACTTGTCTTTGCGTTTCGCTCGCGAACTTACTGTAGAGCAGGAGGAGGGTCTGTCGGTGATCCTAACGGGCACGGAAACCGGTCTGGGTTGGGAAATGTTTGTTTTAGACACACTACCGTTCATGGGCTTGTTGGAACGGGACATTTTATCACCACTGCTGAACGTGGGTACTGAAGGCAAAGGGCTCTTCCCTTCTCGTTTGATGTGGTTAAGGATTTCGGGAGCGAAGGCCTTAATGTAAGTCATCCTTCTGGTCAGTCGGCGTCGCTTGGAGATGAGCAGAAACGCCCTTTTCCCCATGTTCTGTTTCTCGGCGCGGCTGCAGCCAGTGTGGGTAAGGCAGCTTTCGCTGTGGGATTTGAGAATGTCTGTCTTGCTGGCTTCTTGGTGGCGGGGGGCGTTCAGTTCGTTCTTGATCTCCATGGGCGTTTGAGTCCGTGACTCGCTGCGCGCATTGTCTGTTGGGACCGACAACAGCGACTTTTCTGTCGTTTGCATCTCCTTTGTTGTAGCAAACAGCGACATATTTGGTTCTGCTTTGTCGAGACTATCTCCGTTTACATGAACCTCTGCTTGCGTGGAGATCACATTGGGAGGTTTCGACGATGGCTTTTGATGTTCTGGTTGCGTTTGTTTCTTCTGCTTTGAGTTTGGTGGCTGCTCTCCGGGCTGCTTCTTTGGAGAACGCGAATTAGTCTCTGCTGACAGTTCGTCTGCGCTTTGGCCTTCCGGAGTGGCGCGTTTACCAAGGCTCGTAGAACCCGGATGTTGAGTCTTAGTGTCGTCTGTTGCCTTCATTTCAGCCTGCAGACAGAAATCAGGAATACTACAGACTACGAAATGTGTTTACCAATGATACTAACGTTTGTTTGGCTCGGTTTGCTAGTTAGATTTGATTTCACGTAATCCTTTAGCTTTCCTCTCTAAATTGTGGTCGATAAAACTACAATTAGACTTCAGTTACTAAGGTAAGCTCGTCATAATTTTGTAATTAATGTTCCTTTTCACACCCACCTTCCCCGCACACACTTAGGCCTACATACGCACGCACATGCACAAACCCATGAGCTGGATTACATGCGGATATGCAAATACAATCAAGTTCTTGTCTAATTCATTGAATAGACAATCAAGTTGCTTAATTCATGAAATGTGTCAATTATTGCCAATATGTCCAATTCATTAAATAGACAATCAAGTTGCTTAATTCATGAAATGTGTCAATTATTGCCAATATGTCTAATTCATTAAATAGACAATCAAGTTGCTTAATTCATTGGGGTGTGCACGTTAAAGATCCCACGATTGACAAAAGGGTCTTTCCTGGCAAAATTGTATAGGCATAGATAAAAATGTCCACCAAATACCCGTTTGACTTGGAATAATAGGCCGTGAAAGGTGAATGTTCGCTTAATAGGCTTGAAGTTTGCTGGTCGATGTGAATGCGTTATATATTGTGTGTAAAAAAATGTCTGTTTGTCTGTCTGTCTGTAAAAAAAATTCCATTTCAAACGGCAGAAATTAATATGTAAAGCGCGGAGAGCACAGTTGTGGTTCGCGCTATATATAATTATAAGCTTTCCATAATAATAAAATAATAATAATAATATGCTATGTTCGGATTAAAAACAAACTCAGCAAGCCAAAAAGAATAGACATACTAGAAAGCGTGTTATCCTGCTCAGCGCGACCACTACAGCACTATTCTGCATGGCTTGTCGATTTCACTGCCTTTGCCGCGAGCGGTGGACTGACGAAACGACGAGTATGGCATTGTGGTCTTGGTGAAAAAAGCAGTGTGTTCAGTTTCATTCTGTGAGTTCGACAGCTTGACTAAATGTTGTTATTTCGCCTTACGCGACTTGTTATTACATTTAGACTAAATGTTTTAACATAGAGGGGGAATCGAGACGAGGGTCGTGGTGTATGTGTGTGTCTGTGTGTCTGTGCGTGTGTGTGTAGAGCAATTCAGAGTAAACTACTGGATCGATCTTTATGAAATTTTACATGAGAGTTCCTGGGTATGATATCCCCTGATTTTTTTTCTCATTTTTTGGATAAATGTCTTTGATGACGTCATATCCGTACATGATTACTAGTGTTAGTAATAAGGAAACATTTTCTTTGGAGGGGTGTATGTAAACATGTGAAATAATTCCTAACAAGGATTATTTCTTATTTTACACAGACTGTCTGACTGTGGTGGCATTTATTTTATCATTCAAGAGGTGACTAAAGTAAAAGGGACACAACTGCGCTTGTTATTTTGACATGTATTTCAGTTGGTTATTTCCCTTGACTTAAATTTACTACTTTTCGTCATGTTCTGGTAATTGCAATTATCAAGTTATAAAATAGAAGTAGTGATGAGAAAATTATCAGAGGTATCTGAAAGTCATTGGTTACATTTAAGAAATATTTAGATGTTGAAATTATATTTTTAACTATGAAGATATATTACTTATGATGAAACCACGTTCCAACTTTTTGAGTTCCCATGGCTGGAACTGGGTTTCTCTGTTTTTGATGGCATGATGTTCTGAGAGAGATGGCACCGGCTTCGGGTGGCCAGAACATGGGGATTAAAGTGCTCCTAATTCAGGGGCACTTTTCCTACCTCCCCTTCAGAGCTGCCATGCTTTGTTAAGTGTTTTAGTTTATGTGTTTTTCCTCAAGTGTTTAGTTTCGCTAATAGTTATTGTTTTTTTACCGCAGTTGTGTATAAGAAAAGAAGTGTTAGCGTTAGTGTTAGTGAAAGTGAAGAAAAGGTAATAAATGTTTAAAAGTAAATTACAGTGTGTTGCCTTGACGACTGTGTAGTAGTGAAAGTTGTTTGAGTGTTGATGTCGTGAAAAGTAAAACTCAGTCTTTGTAGAGTAGACTTTTTTCTAAGAAATCTCTTTTCCCGAACCCGACCTTATGTCCACTTAATACATTCCGGCGAAGTGACAAGGTTTAAATAAAATTGGCAATACGACTACTTGTAGTAGTGGCAAGGTTTACATTTTGGCGCCCAATAAGGGACTGAGATAGTGAGAGAGAAAAAAAGTAAAGACTGGAATAGTGGAAAATAAATGACTCAATTGTTTTTGTTTCAACTATTTTTTGTAATTTTAACTGTAAGATAAGGGTAAGAGGAAAACACATAACTAAGCATGATGGAAAGACGAGGAGAGAGCGACAGGATGCTGGAGAGCGACAGCTGAGCCGATGCAGAGGAGAGAGGACGAAGAGAGATGAGCTGGATGATACCGCTGAGACGACACTGTTGCCAGGAAGAAAATCACCGATTTCAGTGACCTTGGGTGCTGTGGATTTTTGACCAGATGTGACTGACTTTTTTAGTCATGTTGTGGAGAGTTACCACATTTAGTGGCTTGGTTTATTTTGGGTGGTGATAATTCTTTCATCATAAACGGACGCTCGAAAGTATAGTTTTGATTTGATCTGGTTGTACTTGGTCGCGATATAATCCTAACAAAACTTTTGTCTTTATTTTCCATGTTCTCACAGTTTTGGTATTGTGATCTGAACCCAGTTTTCTTGTCAGGACGATTCCTGCCTTGAGTTTCACTATATATGTTTGAACACTTCAGTCATTGGGTGCTACAGTATTTTTGTAACGGGAGTTGCGTTTGATTTTTGTTTCGTCAATTTGTGATTGTATGACAAATAGGAGTGTCTTATTATTGTAATAGCTGTTGGCATACTGGAGTCGTGTTGAAAAAAATGTTGTTCGGAGTGAATAGGAGCATTTTTTTGATTTTTGGAAATGTTTGCCTGTTACTGCACTATATGAACTCCATTATAGAAAATTGTCTGGGCCTCTAAATAGTTCAGTACTTGAAGGTCATCGGGTTTTTGGGTTTAACTCCGTTGCTACCGTTCCCACTCTTTTTGTTAACTCTGGAAGCAATATGACTGAGTCCTCAGTATTTGAAATTGTGGCGAAAGCTCCAAGGGGAACAGTGGTTCAGGTTGTGTGCATGCCAATCCAGCATGCAGTCATTGACATTCGTAAATATGTTGTAACGTGTGTTTTTGCTTTATGATTAGATGAGGACTTAGTTGTATCTCTCATTAGGACCCTGACTGAAAGGATGTAGAAGACACTCAGTGGATAGGTGCCTGAGCCAATGGAATATGTATCTAAGCCATGCTCACTTGGGTATATTTCATATGGACTTGCAGTGTAACTTGTGGTGTTTCTTTGACTTTGTAGAGTAGACTTTTTTTCTAAGAAATCTCTTTTCCCGAACCCGACCTTATGTCCACTTAATACATTCCGGCGAAGTGACAAGGTTTAAATAAAATTAGCAATACGACTACTTGTAGTATTGGCAAGGTTTACACATATGTTATATTTGGATTACAAACAAGCTCTGAAAATTAAAATATGAAAATTATTATTAAAATTAATTTTCCGAAATCGATTTAAAAACAATTTCATCTCATTCCTTGTCGGTCCCTGATTCCAAAAACATATAGATATGTGACTGGGTGGCCGAGTGGTAACGCACTTGCGCTCGGAAACGAGAGGTTGTCCCAGGGTCAGGCCGCAATTTTCTCCCCCCTTTCCTAACCTAGGTGGTGGGTTCAAGTGCTAGTCTTTCGGATGAGACGAAAAACCGAGGTCCCTTCGTGTACACTACATTGGGGTGTGCACGTTAAAGATCACACGATTGACAAAAGGGTCTTTCCTGGCAAAATTGTATAGGCATAGATAAAAATGTCCACCAAATACCCGTTTGACTTGGAATAATAGGCCGTGAAAGGTGAATGTTCGCTTAATAGGCTTGAAGTTTGCTGGTCGATGTGAATGCGTTATATATTGTGTGTAAAAAAATGTCTGTTTGTCTGTCTGTCTGTAAAAAAAATTCCATTTCAAACGGCAGAAAGTAATATGTAAAGCGCGGAGAGCACAGTTGTGGTTCGCGCTATATATATAAGCTTTCCATAATAATAAATTAATAATAATAATATGCTATGTTTGGAATTGGATTAAAAACAAACTCAGTAAGCTAAAAAGAATAGACATACAGAAAAGCGTGTTATCCTGCTCAGCACGACCACTACAGCACTATTCTGCATGGCTTGTCGATTTCACTGCCTTTGCCGCGAGCGGTGGACTGACGAAACGACGAGTATGACATTGTGGTCTTGGTGAAAAAAGCAGTGTGTTCAGTTTCATTCTGTGAGTTCGACAGCTTGACTAAATGTTGTTATTTTGCCTTACGCGACTTGTTATTACATTTAGACTAAATGTTTTAACATAGAGGGGGAATCGAGACGAGGGTCGTGGTGTATGTATGTGTCTGTGTGTCTGTGCGTGTGTGTGTGGAGCAATTCAGAGTAAACTACTGGATCGATCTTTATGAAATTTTACATGAGAGTTCCTGGGTATGATATCCCCAGATTTATTTTTCATTTTTGGGATAAATGTCTTTGATGACGTCATATCCGGCTTTTTGTGAAATGAGTTGAGGCGGCACTGTCACACCCTCATTTTTCAATCAAATTGATTGAAATTTTGGCCAAGCAATCTTCGACGAAGGCCAGACTTTGGTATTGCATTTCAGCTTGGATGCTTAAAAATTAATTAATGACTTTGGTCATTAAAAATCTTAAAATTGTAATTAAAATTATATTGTTATAAAATTATCCAAAATTACGTTCATCTTATTCTTCATCGTTTTCTGATTCCAAAAACACATAAATATGTTATATTCGGATTAAAAACAAGCTCTGAAAATTAAAAATATAAAAATTATGATTAAAAAAAATTCCGAAATCGATTTAAAAACAATTTCATTCCTTGTCGGTTCCTGATTCCAAAAACATATAGGTATGATATGTTTGGATTAAAAACACGCTCAGAAAGTTAAAACGAAGAGAGGTACAGAAAAGCGTGCTATGCAGCACAGCACAACCACTACCACGCTAAACAGGCTCGTTAATTTCACTGCCTTTTACACGAGCGGCGGACTACGGTCATTGTGAAAAAATGCAGTGCGTTCAGTTTCATTCTGTGAGTTCCACAGCTTGACTAAATGTAGTAATTTCGCCTTACGCGACTTGTTCTCTTGTTCTTCTGGTTCTTGTTCTTTCTGTTGTTTTGTTGTTGTTGTTTTACTTCCTCTTGTTCTTCTTTGTGTACTTCATCTTGTTGTTATTGTTGTTGTTCATATTCTTCACCATGTGTAACTGATACAGTCGAACCTGTCTAAATAGACCATCCAAGGGAGTGAGCAAAAGTGGTCTCTTTAGACAGGTGGTCTTTATGGACAGGGTCGTCATTTGAACAAAATCGATACAAATATGTTGCGATATATATGTATCCAATCACAACTCACATTTTTATTCGGCACATGGACCAACAACAACAACAACAACAACAACAACAACAACAACAACAACAACAACAACAACAACAAATACAGACAAAAGAACTAATTAAGAACGCAAACAATGAAGCAGGATTTTTATTATTTTTATTAAGCAGATCTGGTCACCGCCGTGTGTAAAAGTTCGTTTTATTCTTTTTCGTTATCTTTTATTTTCTTATTCTTTAGGCAGGTATCGGTTTAGTCTCCCTGTTTTGATGCCGCAGTTAAAAGATTTTCGACATCTCATCATTCATACGAACAATTGCTGTGTTTTTGGGGTGGGCAGTGCAGTTGTAACAACTTTGCATCATAGCCTCTATCGTCTACCGCCCAATTAGTCACAGTTGTTGCTCCACTGCTTTCTTGTTCAGCCATGAAGGGTCAGGGCGACCAGTCCCTTATCATATTCAAAGAGAATATCGCCAGTTTTTCGTCACAGGCTAGCAATTGCAGTTAGCGGTCCAGGCACCCGGGGTCTTGCGTGTCACTGAAGAGAAATGCGTTGCAATGATGTTTTCTTCACAGAGCATTATCAACTCAACCCCACCCCCTGCCCTCCTCTCCTTATTTTTTGTTTCTTTCTTTCCTCTTTTTGAAAGCGGACAAACACTCAAGTCCTTAATGGCTCAAAACCGTAGGACTTTTAATATTAATTTTAACGATGTTTTCTTTAAAAAGATGGGGTGGGCGGAGGGAGGGGGGTGGAGTGACTGCCCAAGTCCTAATGAGATCAGGACAGTCGAATTGCCATGGCCCATATATACTTTACCTCGTGTTCATCTGCACTAAAAAGTCACTGGGAGAGATAGATACGATATAATAGGTCTGCATTATTTTGTAAAGTGGGTTTGTTACCAGAGTTAGAAAAGATGTCGGGTGGTTTTCCATGACAGGTTGAAACCGTGACTTGGGACCGAAATTGAGTGGTCTTTAGTCTCGACAGGCAGGTGGTCTTTATGGACAGGTAATTTATAGAATAAATATCGTTGGGGATCCTTTGGTGTGGTCTTTATTGGCAGGTGGTCTTTATGGACAGGTGGTCTTTGTTGGCAGGTGGTCTTTATGGACAGGTGGTCTTTATTGGCAGGTGGTCTTTATGGACAGGTGGTCTTTATTGGCAGGTGGTCTTTATGAACAGGTGGTCTCCAGGGCAGGTTAGACTGTACAATGACGTTCTTTCATCAGTTCACACATTCCTGTTTGATGTTTGACCACAAATTTAATTTGAGTGTTTTACGATATCAACGTTTCAAAATCATGTGAAATTGTCTAAAAAGAGTTCTTTTGTGTGCGTGTGTGTGTGTGTGTGTGTGTGAGTGTATGTGTGTGCGTGTGTGTGTTTGTGTGTGTGTGCGTGTGTGTGTGGGTGTATGTTGGTTTGTGTGTATGGCAACTTTACAGAGTATATCTCATACACACACACACACACACACATACACACACAGAGTCACAATCACACATACACACAAACACACTCGCACACCCATACACACACACACACACATTCACATACTCAACTGCACGCACACATACATACATGCGCACACACAAGCATACGCATACACACACACATTCACACACATTCACATACTCAACTGGACGCACACATACACACATGCGCACACACACAAACACACTCGCACACACACGCACATTCACACACACACACACATACACACACACACACACACACACACACACACACACACACACACACACACACACACACACACACACACACACACACACACAGACAAAGCTGTTTTTAGTGCGCGTGTTGTAATTTTATTCGATTTTAAAAAAGATCAATCGTAGAAAACAGAACGATTGATGGTCATATAGTTGAAAGGAAATAGAACGTGGATTAAAACAAGTCGCGTAAGGCGAAAATACAATATTTAGTCAAGTAGCTGCCATTTTTCAGCAAGACCGTACACTCGTAGCATCGTCAGTCCACCGCTCATGGCAAAGGCAGTGAAATTGACAAGAAGAGCGGGGTAGTAGTTGCGCTAAGAAGGATAGCACGCTTTTCTGTACCTCTCTTTGTTTTAACTTTCTGAGCGTGTTTTTAATCCCAACATATCATATTTATATGTTTTTGGAATCAGGAACCGACAATGAATAAGATGAAAGTGTTTTTAAATTGATTTGGAAAATTTAATTTTGATAATAATTTTTATATATTTAATTTTCAGAGCTTGTTTTTAATCCGAATATAACATATTTATATGTTTTTGGAATCAGCCAATGAAGGAGAATAAGATAAACGTAAATTTGGATCGTTTTATAAATTTTTATTTTTTTTTACAATTTTCCGATTTTTAATGACCAAAGTCATTAATTAATTTTTAAGCCACCAAGGTGAAATGCAATACGGAAGTCCGGGCTTCATCGAAGATTACTTGACCAAAATTTCAACCAATTTGATTGAAAAATGAGGGCGTGACAGTGCCGCCTCAACTTTCACAAAAAGCCGGATATGACGTCATCAAAGACATTTATGAAACAAATGAAAAAAACGTTCGGGGATATCAATCCCAGGAACTCTCATGTAAAATTTCATAATGATCGGTCCAGTAGTTTGGTCTGAATCGCTCTACACACACACACAGACAGACAGACAGACAGACAGACACACACACACACACACACACACACACACACACATACACCACGACCCTCGTCTCGATTCCCCCCTCTACGTTAAAATATTTAGTCAAAACTTGACTAAATATAAAAAGAGTTTACTAATTACACATTGCAGAAAAGACGAGCAAGAAGAAGAACAAGCACAACAGGAATAAAACTTGTTTTGACGTCACTAAAATAAATCGTCCCGAAATGCACTTAGAGATCCTGTAACGGTAAGTAAAGAAGATGGCTATTTAAGATATGAGACGGTTGGCATGGTGTTTGGCTGTTGTTTTAATATAACGTCTCTTAAATCGCTAAATGTATTCAGGACCGATAAAATGTGGAAAAAAATCCGTTACATTCCAATCAGAATTAATTCATACAGAGTGTTGTTCAAAAGCGAACAGATGAGACAAAAGTAGATCAAATGTGATACAAAATGCATCAATTATACAGAACCACTTATGCGTTCGGACGATTTCTAAGTTTTTTTACCGAACGGAAATAACATTTCATATGACGGAAGAATAATCACAAAAAGGTATTAATTAGACATTTCACACTGAAAAAGAGTATCATTAAAAGTGCAGACATAAAGGCAAATTACATAAAACGAGCGGGGTGAGAGAGAGACGGACAGACAGACAGACAGACAGAGAGAGGGAGGGAGGAAGGAGAGAGGGAGGGAGAGAGAGAGGGAGGAAGAGGGAGGAGGGAGAGAGAGAGGGAGGGAGAAAGAGAGAGCGGGAGGGAGAGAGAGAGGGAGAATGAAAGAGAGAGCGGGAGGGAGGGAGAGAGAGAGAGGGAGGAAGAGAGAGGGAGGAGGGAGAGAGAGAGGGAGGGAGGAAGGAGGGAGGGAGAGGGAGCGAGGGAGGAGGGAGAGAGAGAGGGAGGGAGAAAGAGAGAGCGGGAGGGAGGGAGAGAGAGGGAGGAAGAGAGAGGGAGGAGGGAGAGAGAGAGGGAGGGAGGGAGAAAGGGAGGAGGGAGGGAGGGAGGAGGGAACTCGAACTCGAAAACTTTATTACCGAGGGATGATAGCATTAGGTCCATAGGGAGAGAGAGAGAGGGAGGGAGGAGGGACAGAGAGGAGGGAGGGAGGGAGGAAGAGGGAGGGAGGAGGGAGAGAGAGAGGGAGGGAGGGAGATAGAGAGAGAGAGAGCGAGGGAGGCAAAGGGAGGGAGAGAGAGGGATGGAGGGAGGAGGGACAGAGAGGAGGGAGGGAGGGAGGGAGGAGGGGGAAAGGGATGGAGGGAAGGGGAGAGAGGGAGGAAGGAGAGGGAGGGAAGGAGAGAGAGAGAGAGAGCGAACGAACGAACGAACGAACGAACTTAATTTTACAAGGTCAAAGGCACATCGCCTTGTCCAACAACCTAATCTTCAACACATACTAAACATTTACTATTCACTAAAGAAGTACACAAGTGAAAAGAAATAGGAGGGGAAAAAATGCTAAATGCAGCCAGAATATACAATGGAATACAAATAATGGGGAGAAAGTTATAAATAAACTTTTTTTTAAACAAGCCATCATTTTGCTTATGCAATCAAATGAAAGGGTATATCTTTCTTTCTTTTTTTGGTGTTCAACATCGTTTTCAACCACGAAGGTTATATCGCGACGGAAAGGGTATATAGATGAAACAAATGTTGAACATGATAAAAAAGACAAAGAATAAATAACAAGTCGCGTAAGGCGAAAATACAATATTTAGTCAAGTAGCTGCCATTTTTCAGCAAGACCGTATACTCGTAGCATCGTCAGTCCACCGCTCATGGCAAAGGCAGTGAAATTGACAAGAAGAGCGGGGTAGTAGTTGCGCTAAGAAGGATAGCACGCTTTTCTGTACCTCTCTTTGTTTTAACTTTCTGAGCGTGTTTTTAATCCAAACATATCATATCTATATGTTTTTGGAATCAGGAACCGACAAGGAATAAGATGAAAGTGTTTTTAAATTGATTTGGACAATTTAATTTTGATAATAATTTTTATATATTTAATTTTCAGAGCTTGTTTTTAATCCAAATATAACATATTTATATGTTTTTGGAATCAGCAAATGATGGAGAATAAGATAAACGTAAATTTGGATCGTTTTATAAATTTTTATTTTTTTTTACAATTTTCAGATTTTTAATGACCAAAGTCATTAATTAATTTTTAAGCCACCAAGCTGAAATGCAATACCGAACCCCGGGCTTCGTCGAAAATTACTTGACCAAAATTTCAACCAATTTGGTTGAAAAATGAGGGCGTGACAGTGCCGCCTCAACTTTCACGAAAAGCCGGATATGACGTCATCAAAGACATTTATCAAAAAAATGAAAAAAATGTATGGGGATTTCATACCCAGGAACTCTCATGTCAAATTTCATAAAGATCGGTCCAGTAGTTTAGTCTGAATCGCTCTACACACACACACACACGCACACACACACACACGCACATACACCACGACCCTCGTTTCGATTCCCCCTCGATGTTAAAATATTTAGTCAAAACTTGACTAAATATAAAAAGCACATCAATAAATGTAAAAACAAAGAAATTAATTGAAATCGTGCGTAGACAAAATCATTATTACATGTAAAGAATTAAACAAATAATGACAATAAAAGTAATAAGTATAATTATAAAAATAATGAAACTACAAAAGGGTAACAGGGAGAGAGAGAGAGAGAGAGAGAGAGAGAGAGAGAGAGAGAGAGAGAGAGAGAGAGAGAGAGAGAGAGAGAGAGAGAGAGAGAGAGAGAGAGAGAGAGAGAGAGAGAGAGAGAGAGAGAGAGAGAGAGAGAGAGAGAGAGAGAAAGACAACCAGAGAGAGGAAGAGAAATAGACAAGCAGAGAGAGAAAGAGAGAGAGGGGCGGAGTGAGAGACAAACAGTGAGAGAGAGAGGGGGGGGGCGAGAAAGAGAGAGACAAGCAGAGAGAAAGAGAGAGGGAGAGAGAGAGAGAGAGAGAGAGAGATGGAGAGAGAGAGAGAGAGAGAGAGAGAGATTCATAAATTTACACACACACACACAAACCAGTTCAGGTAGAAAGTGTGCATGAACAACAAAGTTACAAAATCTCACTTTATAAAGAATGGTGTGAATAAGATTACTTATTGTGGTTTTCGTTTTTAATACATATTCATCAATAGAGTTTTGTACAAACCGTATTGTATAGTATCATGCTGGCATGTGATACTGCTGATTCGCTACACTGCTCTTCATTCCTTACATACAAAATCAAACTGATTTGGGAAGAAATGAACCGGTGAAACACCGGATTTTTGTTAACAAGGATACAAGTAAAGGTTGTACGCTTCATTTCAACCTATCCTCAATAAAAAGGAAATTCGAAGACCGACAAAAGGACGTTATTCTGACATTTATCTAATTCTGTACAACAAGACAAACAAGAAGAACATGATCTAGAAGAACAAGAAGAACAAGAACAAGAAAACAACCTATAATTACATCTCTACGAAAGTGGTACTGAAATGCAGTGAAATGTGATCGTTTACGTTGAGATCTATATTATCAAAAACATATACAACTGCTAATAACATGTATTCACCTTACAAATATAACAAACTAGATGATTACCCGCTTCGCCGGGTACCGGCTTCGCCGGGAAGAAGTAGAGCCGAATACCAGGCTGCGCCTGGGAGCCGGGTGTACGCCGGCTTCGCCGGCGCACGAAGGAAAGGAGATTAATATGTTGTGCCACAGAACAATATTTCAGTCTCATGTACAGTCAAACATACAGATACCAAGTGTGTTATAATCCTATAATCCTATAGCGTCTTCCCAAACATTAACAAATATAAATAAAGATTTGTTATAAAAGTAACAAAGGTTTTGTAAGTATCAAAGCAAACAATTTTATTTCTGTTCTTCAATTGCAAGCCATCAGAAATTTGTGTAATCATTTAAAACACCTATTGAACAGCAGTTATGTTCAGTTGTATAACAGTTCACTTTTCGAAGAACTAGTTTTGTTTGAATGTATGAATGTATGAAGATATTGTAATGGATTTTACTTCTTTGTTTGGCAAATGTAAATAAACTGGGGCAAGGTGATCTACACACCTCTTAAGTATAGCTTTAAAACATTTTCAGGGCCTGCTTCCCGCGTTGAAACAGATCAGTGACGGTTAGTATGACTGTGTGGGCGAGAAGGAGGGTACTGTTAATGGGTCTTCGTGGAACAAAGAATTGAGCGGAGACTTCCTTCTTTGTGGACTCAAGCGTGACTTGACTGGTGCTCCTCTAGCCACACCACAGATCCATGAAGGACATGCTGACATCTCTTATTTCGATGTTGGTGATTTTGTTGATGTCGAGGTGGAGTGTCACATTAGCGTAGACATTGCCATCCACATACAACTAGAAAAATCAGAAAATAAGTCGAGTCATGCATCTTTGGAACACACATTGTGTGATTCCATTTTGCAAAATGATAACTTGTTTAAAAGTAAACCTATTTCATCCGGCTCCTAAGTAAGAGAGGCATCTCGACTGTAGAAGAAACAAGTCGCGTGAAGCGATATAAACACATTTAGTCAATCTGTAGGTATCAAACTAAAAGATAAACACCAAAAACCAGTCATCGACGAAACTTCATTCAGATAGTCTCGGCTAAACTTCCCCGAACACCGAGACGAGTCACGCTCGTCTCCGCGAAGTATTCACACATTATACTCGACCTATTTTCTTTAATTCTCAGCGCGTTTTTCAAGTAAACATAACATATCTATCTATATTTATCCTACATACCTGAGAGAGACACTCGTGAGATAATAATCGTTCAAATAACACGTGTGTATATCATGTAAATGATGTCATGTCAAGCAAGTCTGGCAGGGACCTGTTTTTCCACTGCTTGTGATGCCAAAGTCACCGAGACAAACGTCATTATAGAAAACAAAAATTGCGCTCACTAATTACTCTCGATGAATTTTTAGAACTAACACGTCACGCCACACTTTCAGAGTGATGTTTATTTGCTTTGACGTAATAGATTGCACGAGGCTTTAGAAGAGATCGAGGTTCCAAAACAAGCGTCTTCAATTTAGCTGCCTCGACTGCAGGACATTTTCAGTAAAATACACGTAAGTACAGTATGTAGGATAAACAGAATACTACATGGCTTGCTATTTCGTACTAGATTTACACTCGTTGCTTTTTCAAATAGTGAACAGTTCGCTTTCGCTGGCAGTTCAATATTTTAAAAAAAACCTCGTGTAAATCTGGTACGACACAGCATGCCATGTAGAAGTATTCTCTATATATTTGAATTCAGGAGAAAACGAGGAATACAATGCAACAATGTTTTAATCTGTAAATGAAAAATCGTTTTAAATGACGACTTTAATGAGCAAACTACGTAACTTATTTTTAAGCTTCTGAGCTGAAATGCAATACCAAAGTCCGGACTGAGTCAAACATTGCTTGACCAAAATTTCACTCTATTTGGTTAACAAGAAGGGCAAAGCCCATACGACTCACATGCTTGACCTTGACCTTTACATGACCTTGACCTTCAGGGTCAAGGTCAAATAACTAAACCTAGCAATGACATCATACACTAAGAACTGCTTTACACATTTTTCCTACCAAAATACATGTGACCTTGACCCAAGGTCAAGGTCATCCAAGGTCATGCAACACAAAGCTGTTAATTCAAGACATAGAAAGTACAATGGTGCTTATTGGCTCTTTCTACCATGAGATATGGTCACTTTTAGTGGTTCACTACCTTATTTTGGTCACATTTCATAAGGGTCAAAGTGACCCTGACCTTGATCATATGTGACCAAATGCGTCTCATGATGAAAGCATAACATGTGCCCCACATAATTTTTAAGTTTGAAACAGTTATCTTCCATAGTTCAGGGTCAAGGTCACTTCAAAATATGTATACAATCCAACTTTGAAGAGCTCCTGTGACCTTGACCTTAAAGCAAGGTAAACCAAACTGGTATCAAAAGATGGGGCTTACTTTGCCCTATATATCATATATAGGTGAGGTATTCAATCTCAAAAACTTCAGAGAAAATTATGAAAAATAGCTGTTTTTTAGACAACATTTATGGCCCCTGCGACCTTGACCTTGAAGCAAGGTCAAGATGCTATGTATGTTTTTTGGGGCCTTGTCATCATACACCATCTTGCCAAATTTGGTACTGATAGACTGAATAGTGTCCAAGAAATATCCAACGTTAAAGTTTTCCGGACGGACGGACGGACGGACGACTCGGGTGAGTACATAGACTCACTTTTGCTTCGCATGTGAGTCAAAAAAATGAGGGCGTGACAGTGCCGCCTCAACAATAACAAAAAGCCGGATATGACGTCATCAAAGTAATTTATTGAAAAAATGAAATAAATGTCTGGGGATATTATACCCAGGAACTCTCATGTCAAGTTTCATGAAGATCGGTCCACACACACACACACACACTGACACACACACACTGACACACACACACACTGACACACACACACACACACACACACACTCCGGTTTGGTAAGTTACGTAGAGGTTACATGCCGAGTCTCAGTGATTATCAAAAATAATGGTCGATGTTAGCGGATCATGAAAAATGCGAGCTTCAGCGAGCTTTTTCATGACCGCAAACTGAGACCATTAATTTTTATAATCACTGAGACGAGGTATGTAACCTCTTTATCCCTCCTTTCTTCAGTTATTCAAAGAAAAGAGGAGTTTTTGTGCGAAAGTTTGATCGAATCATATTCACCCAACCAGTCTACCTGCGCAGGCGATCGATTAATGCGCGGTTGTATAGTTCCGTGCAAATCATTCAATTTTGTTAACACTTCTTGTCAGTTTCCATGTTTTGAACTAAAATCAAGTACACAGTTATGTTGTTATTCTGCTGTGGCAGTAAAGGCAGATAGTGTGTGTTCTGTTCATGTTTTGGTATCGCTCAGAAAATGTTCTTTCCTCGAATGTGACTAGCAGACGAAGTTTTACACCCGTGTTCCAACGTTAAAAACTGTATGAAGTTCAGTTTTCTGGGGCAAAATAGTGTATGAAACCGCTGCATATTCTTCAAGTTGATTAAATGTTTGCAATTGATTGCGTATGATCTGTTTATAAAATGAAATGTTGTTGAAAACTGACCGTCGGATTGCAGTCTTGTCGATGAAGCCGAAATCTGGAAGGGGAACTACTCGTGTCGCTAGACAAAGTATGAGAGTTACTTTTCCTTGGAATCTTGCTAGCGACAAAGAAACTACAATGGGAAGATCCTTATGTACAGTGTTTGCTAGCGATAAACGATTGTGCACGGCAGATCTGAATTCAGAAAACAACCAAACTCATGGATTTTATATTGAGATTCATGTGTTCAAGCCTGTAGTTGCTGGTTTAAATGCGGTATGGTTGTATTGTTTGCTCCAGAAATTTATATTTTGTACTTTAGAGTGTTCTGAACTTTTGAGTCGCAAAAAGTAGATCCACAATGTGTACAGTCTCTACCCATGAGCTATCGAGGATTCAGGCCCGTTGTTGGGTAAGTGATTTTGGTTGTTGGGTAAGTTACCGAAAAATAACTAGCCCTACAAGTTTACAGAGAGAAAGAAGCAGAGGGGGGGATAACTGATAAATAATGTAGCCTGTAGATTTAACGGGGAGACTGATCAGACAGGAAGAGTAATACTTTCACATTTCCGATGTTCAGCGATAAACTTGTTTTCTTCGAGAGTTCGATCTTCGTGCGATTCTGGCGCGTTGTCACCAAGAACGTTAAGCCCCCCCCCCCCCCCCCCCCCCAAAAAAAAAAAAAAAATAGGTGTGGTTACGGTAACATAGCCAAAAAAAAAAATAGGGTAGGAAGGTAGAGGGAGGAATGGATGTGTACAAATTATACCTACTTGACAGGGAAATAAGTGTGCGACTCGGGCGCTTTCGCTTTCATTGCGTTTTCTGCACTTGTTTTCTTGTTTTTACATTTAGTCAAGTTTTGACTAAATGTTTTAACGTAGAGGGGGAATCGAGACGAGGGTCGTGGTGTGTGTGCGTGTGTGTGTGTGTGTGTGTGTCTGTCTGTGTGTGTGTGTGTGTGTGTGTGTGTGTGTTTGTAGAGCGATTCAGACTAAACTACTGGACCGATCTTTATGAAATTTGACATGAAAGTTCCTGGGTATGAAATCCCCGAACGTTATTTTCATTTTTTTGATAAATGTCTTTGATGACGTCATATCCGGCTTTTCGTAAAAGTTGAGGCGGCACTGTCACGCCCTCATTTTTCAACCAAATTGGTTGAAATTTTGGTCGGGTAATGTTCGACAAAGCCCAGACTTCGGTATTGCATTTCAGCGTGGTGGCTTAAAAATTAATTAATGACTTTGGTCATTAAAAATCTGAAAATTGTAAAAAAAATATGTTTTTTTATCAAACGATCCAAATTTACGTTTATCTTATTCTCCATCATTTGCTGATTCCAAAAACATATAAATATGTTATATTCGGATTAAAAACAAGCTCTGAAAATTAAAATATAAAAATTATTATCAAAATTAAATTTTCCGAATCAATTTAAAAACACTTTCAGCTTATTCCTTGTCGGTTCCTGATTCCAAAAACATATAGATATGATATGTTTGGATTAAAAACACGCTCAGAAAGTTAAAACGAAGAGAGGTACAGAAAAGCGTGCTATCCTTATCCGTGCTAACCCCTTCCCATTTTCTGCTTGTTTGTGTATCTGTTTTGTCTTTTGTTTTGTTTTTCGTTTCCTGAAATGAGCTAATGTACTTATTCCGCCATCATGCTAACCTTTGTTTTGTAATTACTATGATTGCTTAAAATAAGCATTATATGCTTGAGTATGTAATCATCCATGCATTGTTCTTGTCATGATTAAAATTGAATAAAATTTTGTTTAAACCAAACGAAGAGAGGTACAGAAAAGCGTGCTATCCTTCCCAGCGCAACTACTACCCCGCTCTTCTTGTCAATTTCACTGCCTATGCCGTGAGCGGTGGACTGACGATGCTACGAGTATACGGTCTTGCTGCGTTGCATTGCGTTCAGTTTCATTCTGTGAGTTCGACAGCTACTTGACTAAATGTTGTATTTTCGCCTTACGCGACTTGTTTTGTTTTGTTTTTGACAAATGTAATAAAAAGTTATAGGGTCGGCCCCTAAAAATAGGGTAGGTCGGGTTACCGTAACCACACCTAATTTTTTTAGGCCTAAAAAAACACAGGATATCATCATGATGCCTCTCTACAAAAACCAGGTCTAGGAACTCTTCATCTAAAGTCAGTCAGTATTAACCTCCTCAACACAATCCTCATCTTGTCCCATTGTGATTTCTGCCGCCAAAGAACATGTGGTTCTCAACTCAAAAGACCGATTTGTCGTCTTCCGGCATTGCGAAATTCAGATCTACCCCAACTATACGTGCATTGATCTGAGCAATAAAATGTAGATGCGATAATCTGCATACATGTCTTCAACACAATCTGCATCTTGTCCCATCGTGATTTCTGTCGGCAAAGAACATGTGGTTCTCAACTCACAAGACCAATTTGTCATCTTCCAGTGTGAAATTTATTCTGATCTGCCACAAGTACGTGCAATAAAATGTAGAAGCGATAATCTGAAAAAAATTCTTTTCGCGTGAACGCTGCCACGTTGTCATCAGTCCGATGTCTTTTATCCAGAGCAGGGACGAACACACTTTTTCATCAGCAGTTTGTTATGTTTATGCGCAGACTGCTTTCCATTACTTGTCTGTTTTAGATTGACACGTATGGTTCTTCAGCCAGGCAAGAAGTGCTTGTTTACAGTGACACGTTCTCACGCACGACATGTCGTAAATGCAAGTTCTAACGATTGTTTTTTATTGCACTGATAGAGAATGTCGATAGTTGTAAACTTCTGCCATTTCCTAATGTTTATTTCATTATTTTGCATACGGATATGGCTAATAAGTGGATAATCTGTTACGACACGAAACGCGTTCTAAATCCGGGAAGGGAGGCTACCAGAGACTATAGAGTATACAGAGACGCGTCATCCTTCTTTGCGCTGCGGTGCGAAATTGAGACCGGCCAGCCCAGCGCGGGAAAAGAGCCACACCCTGCCGCACAAGGAAACTCGCGTTTCGCGGCTGCTGTCGGCTGTGTTTATATCACGGTTATGTAGAGGTTACATGCCGAGTCTCAGTGATTATCAAAAATAATGGTCGAAGTTAGCGGATCATGAAAAATGCGAGCTTTAGCGAGCTTTTTCATGACCGCGAACTGAGACCATTATTTTTTATAATCACTGAGACGAGGTGTGTAACCTCTTTATTCCTCCTTTCTTCAGTTATTCAAAGAAAAGAGGAGTTTTTTTGCGAAAGTTTGATCGAATCCTATTCTCTCAACCAGTCAACCTGCGCAGGCGATCGATTAATGCGCGGTTGTATAGTTCCGTGCAAATCATTCCATTCTGTTAACACTTCTTGTCAGTTTTCCTATTTTGGGCTAAAATCAAGTACACAGATATGCTGTTATTCTGCTGTGGCGGCAAAGGCAGATATTGTGTGTTCTGTATATGTTTTGGTATCGCTTAGAATAATGTTTTTTCGTCAAATGGGACTAGCAGACGAACTTTTGCACCCGTGTTCCAACGTTAAAAACTGTATGAAGTTCAGTTTTCTGGGGAAAATAGTGTATGAAACCCCTTTATGTTGTTTAAATTGATGATATGTGTGCATTTGGTTGCGTGTGATCTGTTTATTAAATGAAATATTGTTGAAAACTGACCGTCGGATTGCAGTCTGTTGTCGAAGGAACTGAGTGAAAAGAAGGGGAACTACTCTTGTCGCTAGACAAAGTATGAGTTACTTGCCTTGGGAAATTGCTTGTGATGAACGGCTTGACGGCACGGCAGATGAGATTCAGAAAACAACCGAACTCATGGATTTTATATGGAGATTCATGTGTTCAGGCCTGTAGTTGTTAATTTAAATGCGGTATGTTAGTATTGTTTGCTCCAGAGATGTATACTTCGTACATTAGAGCGTTCGGAACTTTTCAGTCGCAAAAAGTAGTACCGAAACAGAACAACCTCTCAACCCATTGCACTATCGAGGATTCAGGCTGTTGCTGGGTCGTTATTTGTTTGGTTGCTGGGTCATTATCGAAAAATAACTACCCCTACAAGTTTACAGAGGTAAAGAAGCAGAGGGGGGAATAAATTAACATACTGTCTGTTCTGTCCGGCTGACAGTGCTGCAAAAAGTAACTGGATGAAAAAATATGTTTGTTTGTGAACATCCTTTTTAATTGACCATAAAAACACCGCAGAAATGGTATAGATTAAGATTAAATCACATTTTCTTGGGCAATATTCGCTGGATCGCTGTAGTTATGCAAACATGATTCAAGTCAGTCTCTTTTCACGACCTAACCGTCGTTATTTTTGTGTGTTTTAATCAAATACAAATACATACTGAATACATGGTCAGTTAAGCCTGAGAAAATATGTCAGGAATAAATCGTTTAACGAAATAGTTCCCGGTTAAATCGGTAACTAAGGCATTTAGTCTATTTGGTGTCACCCCAGCACATCGAAACTGAAATGGGTTGTCAATTACACGGAGCTAAGAAGTTATCATGTAAGGAAAACTGTAATTCTTGTGACCAAACCGGCTGACTTTAAAGAATCTTGATCGATCGATGATTTTCTTATTTCTTTTCAGTTGCTTCTTTCTTGTTCAGAAAGCTCTCTCTCTCTCTCTCTCTCTCTCTCTCTCTCTCTCTCTCTCTCTCTCTCTCTCTCTCTCTCTCTCTCTCTCATTATGGCAAGATTCCGAGGTGGAATAACAGAAGTATTTGTGCACGTTAATCGATATAAGAGAGACGATGCGGATATGTTGTTATGCCCCTTTTTTCCAGGGAAAGTAAAGAAGATGAGTTTTATTTTGTGCTTTGTTGCCCCGCACTTCGTGATTTGCGATGCCAGTTTATTCCTGCTAAGTTTTATAGAAACCCAAGTTTACACAAGTTTTCTATGCTTTTGGCATCTGTGAATGAAGGTATTGTTCGAAAGTTGTCAGCTTATGTGTACAAAGCATTTCGGCTACGTAGTGTTGTTATGTCTTAGTTCATGTAAGCCTACGGTATATTTTATTTGAAATGTAATGTCTTAGTTCGTGTATGAACTATGATTTATTTCATTTGATTTGTGTGCAAATGTCATTATGTCATTGTATATATGTTCACCCCGCCGTCATTTACAATCAAAATATCAATCATGATAAATGATACTAACGTTCGCAGCTGCAAGCCGTTGTAGATCTACTCTATAACTCCGCGACGGCCGTGTCAATCAAACGAGATGGTTATGTCTACCCTAATCGATCACCGACCGTATTGCCACTAGATCAGTCTATCAGTTCCAGACTTGGCATGCCGAAATGAGATAAAGTAGAGGAAAAATAAATCTTATACATGTGAAACTAGTACCAACATGCACAGCTTGGACTGGTTTGAGGCTGTAGTGTGTACATTGTGTGTTTTCACTGTTCCGGTAGAATAGATCTACACGCAGTTCGACGCTACAACTTTTACTGATTTTCCAACATTTAACGAGAGAAAAATTGAAGAAACAATCCTCACCTACTCTCTTCCTTGGGAAATTTGAACATCCTCAAGCCTTTGGCATGTGCGTTTGAGCAATTGATGGCCGAACACCATGCCCCACTGCGTTTTCGCGTTGGCGCGACCATGCTTGTGCAGCACGATATCACCACTGCTGTGGAAAGAGAAAGTAGGTGGTTCCATGTTTCCGCGTGGTGGCGCCACTGGGCTTCCGGTCTCACTTTTCAGCACCGTATGGAGCGTCTCTGTATACTCTATAGTCTCTGAGGCTACTCCAGCGTACTTTCAGGTGTATCCTACTGCCTTTAAATTATAATTACTAATTTTCTTGAATAGATTGAGTTTTGGCTAGCCCAGACAAAATATGAATACTCAGACACTTGCGTGACCTCATTTCTGACACTATGACATCAACTCAACTCAACTCAACTCAACTCAAATTTATTAATCCATATGGAAATTATGTTGTAACAATACTCATTTCCAATCAAAAGAATAAGAATGCATACTAAACACAGTCTCACTAACGCAAACAGTCATCCGTCAAGTCAAGTCTGCCAACTCACAACTCACTCACACAACAACAGCAACAGCAATACAAATTAACAAAAACCATAATTCCAATAACAGAAAGACGTCCAAGAGTCCACCTCCACATCCACGCACACACAAGGTTTACAAAGCACCACATGTCGACTAGAACACCGCACATTTGGGCTACGGTAATACAGTTACTAAAGATACATACGTTACAGATAACCCAGCAACAGAGTACAGTAATAATTATGACAGAGAAACATGATAGAGGCCTCTAACATGTGATTGGTTGAAAGCATGGATAGCTCTGGGAACAAAAGAATTGCGGAAACGTGACGTTCTAGCAACCATAACCCTCAGTCTACCACTCCTGTCAATGCGTCGAGAGTCAAATTCAGGTTTCAGTGGGTGTGTCTCGTCAGCCAAAATTGAGGTCAGTCGGTCAGTCAGTCGTCTCTGGCAAACTGATTCAATGGTCTCTTGCTTCCTGCCTACAACAGATCCAGCCTTCTTGACTAGCTTTTCTAGCCTGTCACTATCCTGTTTACTAAGATTACCCCCCCGCCCCCCCCCCCAGCACACACATGCATATGTCAACACGCTACCAACAGTGGTTGGTTGGTTGGTTTTTGGGGTTTAATGTCTCTTCAGCAGATGCTAGCTGCTATTCGAGACCGTACCAACAGTGGACAGATAGAACATTTGCAGGATGTCATTACGAACAGAGAACGATCTAAGCTTCCTTAGACAGTACATGCGCGTGTGCGCTTTCTTCAAGATTTGGTCAGTGTTGGCATGCCAAGACAGCTTGTTGTCGATCACTACACCTAGGTAGCGATAGCTTTCAACCTGTTCGACTTCAACACCAGCTATCACGATAGGCTTGTGTGCTACCTTTTTTCTTCTAGTGTCAAAAATCATTTCTTTAGTTTTTCCTGTGTTCAAGTCCAGGTAATTCTCGTCGCACCAGTCCACAAAGCTGCTAACTTCTTGTCTGTAGTGTGTGTCATTGTCGTCAGTAATCTGTCCTGTAAGTCCAGTATCGTCAGCAAATTTGTCGATGAAGCACGACCCGTGAGAACTCCTGCAGTCAGCAGTATACAGGGAGAACAGAACATCATAACATGATGTTATCACCAATAGTCTAGCCAAGACTTTTAAAAATCAGACACGAAGCTGTGACCAAATCAAACAATGACATCATAGCTTGATGACCTCAAGACTTATTTTCTTGATAGCTCAGTGGATATTTCAGGATTAAAAATCTTCTCCAGCAAACATGTTCATGCTGTGACTCTGAAATGTCTGCTGATTATCAACACCTACAATTGTATGAAATTTGGAGGCTTTTGCTCCCAAAATAACTGAGAAAATATCAACGTAAAGTTTTTACGAACATGACCCCGCTGTGACACCAAAATGTGACGGGGTAAACCAAATTAGGGTCATGGTGACACATTATCAAACCCTTGAAGTGTTCAAAGTTTCAAAGCTCTAGCTTCAAAAACGCCTGAAATAACGTTAATGTTAAGTTATTAGTCAACCAATCTGGGGTCACTTCATGAGATCATCAAACCATAAAAGTGTGCAAAGTTTCAGGTCTAGCTTGAAAAACATCCGAGATAACCTCAACGTTAGCGGCACAGTCAGCCTCCCGTAAACCATCACAGACACTGTCAGGCTTTTACACACAGTACAAACACCCTTTCATTTAAAACACTCACCGCTTGAGAACATCGTAGGTGCCCTCCGTAAAGAGCGAGCAATTTTCAAAGAATGTATTTTTTCGTGGTTTATCTTACCCCTGAGCCATTGTGAAACCGTGTGATCCAGTTGCTTTTTTCACAATTTAGTCGTCAGTTTGTGATTTCAATGCGACTCGCTGTAAGCTTATCTGCAATAGCACGTTATTGTGTACCTCTGAATCTAAAACGCAACAAACGGCTGCGAGTCACACGAACTGGCGGTGGCGGTTGCCGTTCAAAAGAACTGGCGCTATATGCAGAACCATCGTCTGCTACGCGAAACACGTTTTGCGTAACACGTTTCCGGGCTTTTCTTTTTTACATTTAGTCAAGTTTTGACTAAATGTTTTAACGTAGGGGGGAATCGAGACGAGGGTGTGGTGTATGTGTGTGTGTGTGTGTGTGTGTGTGTGTGTGTGTGTGTACGGTGTGTGTGTGTGTGTGTGTGTGTAGAGCGATTCAGACTAAACTACTGGACCGATCTTTATGAAATTTGACATGCGAGTTCCTGGGTATGATATCCCCGGACGTTTTTTTTTCTTTTTTTCGATAAATACCTTTGATGACGTCATATCCGGCTTTTTGTAAAAGTTGAGGCGGCACTGTCACACCCTCATTTTTCAATTGAATTGATTGCAAATTTGGCAAAGCAATCTTCGACGAAGGCCGGGGTTTGGTATTGCATTTCAGCTTGGTGGCTTAAAAACTAATGAGTGAGTTTGGTCATTAAAAATCGGAAACTTGTAATTAAAATTATTTTTTTATTAGACGATCTATAAACAATTGCATCTTATTTGTCGTTATTTTCTGATTCCAAAAACATATACATATGTTATATTTGGATTAAAAACAATCTCTGAAAATTAAAAATATAAAAATTATGATCAAAATTAAATTTCCGAAATCGATTTAAAAACTATTTCATCTTAATCCTTGTCGGTTCCTGATTCCAAAAACATATAGATATGATATGTTTGGATTAAAAACACGCTCAGAAAGTTAAAACGAAGAGAGGTACAGTAAAGCGTGCTATGAAGCACAGCGCAACCGCTGCCGCACCAAACAGGCTCGTCACTTTCACTGCGTTTTGCACTAGCGGCGGACTACGTTCAGTTTCATTCTGTGAGTTCCACAGCTTGACTAAATGTAGTAATTTCGCCTCACGCGACTTGTTCAAACTTTCAACACTTCGAATTGTACTGATCTTGTCTTGATGAAAAAAGATTTCTTTTGTGATTTAAGAATGTTTGTGTAACAAGCTGTCAATTTATTGAGATTGTAAAAGTTAGGTCTAGCGCCAAAACGAGGCGTCCGATTGTGGTACTAGACAATCCGGCTGGCCACGCAAAAATAAAATCTTTGAAAATTGCTCGCTCTTTACGTAGGGCACCTGGGATGTTCTCAAGCGGTGAGTGTTTAAACGAAAGGGTGTTTGTATTTTGTGTAAAAGCCTGACAGTGTCTGTGATGGTTTACGGGAGGCTGACTATGCCTTTCAGTTTTTTTGTCCACGGACGGACGGCCAGACATACGGACGGACACATTATATAAATCCTAAGACTCACCAATTACTCAGGTGAGCCAAAAAAAAACCCCAGATGTTAGGCCTACATTTTCATTTTTCTTCTCCTGTCGAAAAAGCTTAGTTAGATACTGATTTTGCTGCTGAAATTGATCCGGACACGATTATTTTGTTCAAGAGTTACTCGCCTTGAACCCTACATATAGTGACTTTTGACCCGATGCTGCTGTGTCGGAGACGTTTCCAGATTAAACATTAACAGCTATGCTTAATTGTAATGCATCAACGGCACATTATGAATAGTTAACAAATGCCGAAACTTGTCAGCAGTACTTAACTTAACGAGATTGTCTTAGAATGACTTGAAATTAGCTGAATGCGTGACTGTAAACGTACGACAGGGGCTTCAACAACCAGAGTTTCCCCCTCAATTTGTTTTTAATTTTGCAAACTAATATTCTGTTTCTGAGTTTTATTTTGTAATTGTTTGGTAAAACGTCATATGAAATTGTTGTCCTAGTTGATCGAGTGTACATTTATCGTTTGAATCGCATTTCGTCCTTTATATTTAGAAAATGATGAAGGTGTTTTGTTATAGAAAGGCCACGAATCGTGCTTTCAGATGAACTTATATTATTTTTGCAACCAAACCTGGGAAAACAACAAACACTAGCGTCGGTAACCATGCCATACGCTCAAGTAACCATGAAATATACGCAGTATTCACTTCCTCAGGTAACAGAGGCAAAGAAGCCGGTCATGGGATGAGTGTTGTAATTTTATTTTTCTGTAGAACTGTAGCTCGTTCAGCTACACTCCTCATTTACGTCGGAAGTAAGCCCGTGAAAATGGAATCTAGCAACCTTTATATAAGCATGTGCGTAACGTTAAAGTAAAATAAGAACAAAACAAACACAAAACCTAGCATGCACGTCTGTGTTTCCTAGTTGTAAAATGACTATTGCGAAGCAATAATTCGTGGTAACAGCATTCACTATAACATTAATACCGCGGATATTACTTCCTACTGCTTCCTTTCGAGAATATGTGATAGGGTGAACTGTCACCAGTGTAAGTTTTGCGCTGAAGAGGAGTAAAACAGAGCTTGAAATCTTAATTTGTATTTCGTTTTGGTAAACAAGAGTAAGAGTTCTAACTCGGTTGTCATTGTCCAGTCTAGTGTTTGTAAACTAGTTTAGTTCATTATTGCCGATCGATTTGTGTTTTGTGTCAATTCATTTTTCTTTAAACTGTAAGTGCTGGAATCCAAGCAATTATCCGGCTGTCCAGTTACAAGCAAGTACCTTTAACTCTTTGAAGTAGACCGACCCCTTGGGTCCGGGGCAAGACGAGGTGGCGTGCAGGTGGCCATTACGCATTGTGCCGCCGGCCTGGCGCTATATTTCGGAGGGAACCGGGAATGTCGAGTTTGTGTCATTTCTTTTGATACGGTGAATCGGAGATGCCAGCTAAGTAGCTGGGAGGTTTTAGTCTCTTACCCCCCCCCCCCTTCCCTCCCCTTCCTCTTGTCTTTACTGAACCAATGAAACACGTTATCTGTTTTAGCATATAAACACTTCATGTCCCTACTAGGCTCTAGTTCCTGTGAGGACGTAAAACTCAAGTAACCAACCAACCTTATCTGTTTGGGATGTTGTGTTACTATTGGTTACTAAGATTTTGATTGGATGGCTGTTTTCCTAGCTAAATTCTGATTGAGTTTGTCCATGCTAGAATGTGAGAAAGAGAACTTTGAGAGACGCAAAGAGTGTAGACGTGTTTTTGTAGTGTGCTCCACTAACTGACGAGATGTATTCAACTTTATGTGTTGTGGCTTGTGGCCACCCGGCTTCGGTTGGGTCGGCGGAGAGGAGGAGGGAAGAGAGACACAGGAATAAAGAATACCATGCCAGTTATATTTTCTGCTGTTGTCGCATCTGTTGTGGACGGAATGGAGAAAGAAAGACGTGTATGTCTTTGTGTCCGTGAGTGATAGTCCAGTGGGTCCGGCCCTAACACATTCCCATCATAACAACAAATCATCATCGATTAAAGTTTCCATCTTTTTGGAACCTGTTTACAATGGCTGATCAGTAATCGATTGTGTTTCCAAGTCGTTCCTCGAACCTGGTTACATATGGTAGGGTGCTAACTCACCTCGAAGCTATGGGAACCAGTGGCCGTGACCGTCAGATTGAACTGTTGACCGTTAGCGAAGGGAAACGTAGGGTCAGGGTCTCGCAGTTTTTTGTAGCTCTCCCAACCCCCTTGCAGCTTGAAGCTGAGCAAGGTTACCTTGCGGAAGCCATAATAGTCGAATCTTGGGTTCACGTGCAACACGATGTTACCGGAGCTGTCCAAGAAGTCGATGATAAACCTGCAGCAAACAAACTCGGCGTGTTAATGTGTTAGAAGTGAGTACTTGTATCAATGAATAGACATTTTCCGGAAATAACTCTGTTAGGATTTACAAGCGGAAGGGAGTTGCGTCCCACCGCAGACAAACAACCTTAACAGGAAGCACGGACGTTGTCGAACGGGAAGCACATGGAGACAAGTTTAAACAACTACCGCAGCAAGTAATTGACTCAGATGACAATGTGATGCAGTGTCCGAGAGAAAATGTCAGTTTTACGCCCTCACGGCAAAGCCATTTGGGGCATGTTACAGGGGAAAACCCGGCTTTGTATAAAATAAAATAAAATAAAAATGCAGGGGGGAGGGGGGGGAGGGGGGCAACAAGGAAACAGAAGGCGGCACTCAATTGTTGAACTTCCTTGCTGAAACAAATCAAGAAAATAAATAAGTTGGGCGTTAGATGCTATTATTACCACTAGTCTGGTTCGGAACACTCCATGTTCTGTCCTGCATTGTGAGCTGATACAATGTTTGTTGTACTTTGTCCATTCGCTCGTTTGTGTTATCTTCATTTGCTCGTTTGTTTTATCGTTGTGCGCTCATTTCTTTTATCTTAGTTTGCTCACGATTAAGTGAGCGACTTTCTTGATTGAATGCCTCGGTGAAAAATATTTGTAAATTTACTGTTTTAATCGGGGATTTTACAAAAATCCTAAAAGTTCCAGGACATTTGTAAATCACGAGTTGTTGATGCTCCTTTTGATGATTGTACTAACCAGGAAAAGTGATTCCATGAAATTCGTCATTTTCTTACAAGTTCTAGGAAATTTGTAACATTACTGACTTTTGAATGCTGTTTTGATGACTTTACGGAACAAGGAAAGCGGATCCTAGTAAATGTGTCTACTTTTAAGATTCCTTTAAAAGCTCATAACAAACAATTTGAAGAAAAATATTGATCGTTGCATTGGTGATACCCAAGATACCCTGGTGTGATAGCACAAAGGGACCTGGAAAGCAACATCTACAAGGTCGAGGTTAAATCTGGTGTCTTGAATAGTGGTTCTTCAAGAAATCCCAGCAGAGGTTGCTTGAAAGAGAAGATGTCAGTCTCGATACATCTGTGTCGTTACTGTCAGAAATCATAGCCCAGTCAGCTTCAGGTGGGCAAGTGTTTTTAAAACGTGACTGGGGGGGGGGGGGGGGGGGTGAACAATTAGTTCTTGAAGAAAACGTTGCAATTGATTCATAGTAGAACTTCTTTACAACTGTAACGGTCACCGCATCCAGTTGTGCACTAGTAAATGAACCTACGTCATGAGCACACTTTTTACAATGCGTCAACGTTTCTGCAAACGGAAGTTGGTTGGAATGGGTGGGGTGGGGTGGGGTGGGGTGGTGGGGTGGGGTGGGGTGGGGTGGGGTGGGGTGGTGTGGGGTGGGGTGGGGTGGGGTGGGGTGGGGTGGGGTGGGGTGGGGTGGGGTGGGGTGGGGTGGTGGGGTGGTGGGGTGGGGTGGGGTGGGGTGGGGTGGGTGGGGTGGGATGGGGTGGGGTGGGGTGGGGTGGGGAGGGGTTGGGGGAAGGATGCTTTTACATGTGCATGTGGGGTGGGATGGGGTGGGGTGGGGTGGGGTGGGGTGGTGGGGTGGGGTGGTGGGGTGGGGTGGGGTGGGGTGGTGTGGTGTGGGGTGGGGTGGGGTGGGGTGGGGTGGGGTGGGGTGGGGTGGGGTGGAGTGGGGTGGGGTGGGCTGGGGTGGGGTGGGGTGGGGTGTTGTGGTGGGGTGGGGTGGGGTGGGGTGGGGTGGGGTGGGGTGGGGTTGGGTTGGGGGAAGGATGCTTTTACATGTGCATGTGGGGTGGGATGGGGTGGGGTGGGGTGGGGTGGTGGGGTGGGGTGGGGTGGGGGGGTGGGGTGGGGTGGGGTGGGGTGGGGTGGGGTGGGGTGGGGTGGGGTGGGGTGGGGTGGGGTGGGGTGGGGTGGGGTGGAGTGGGGTGGGGTGGGGTGGGGTGGGGTGGGGTGGGGTGGGGTGGGGTGGGGTGGGGGGGTGGGGTGGGGTGGGGTGGGGTGGTGTTGGGGGAAGGATGCTTTTACATGTGCAGGTACTGTAGTTTGAATTTATGTTTTTGTGTTCAAGTTGTGCCCAACTTTTTACGAGGGGAGGAGTGTGCCTTAATAGATGCCTAAATTAAACAGTTTGTTTTCATTAAATTAGCGAATGTCCTTGCCTTTCAAACCAACACATTAACTAATTTCCTGGATCTTTTAGGAACTTGCGCAGTCCTTCAATGAAACAGTAAAATAATGAATTTACTGATTTTTTCCGGACATTTATCAATTTACTATTTTGGCAAATTTACTGTTTAATCCAAATCGTTTGCGTGGTTTCATTCAATGTTGGTGTGAATGAAAACTAAACTTACTTGGTCTCATCACTTGGGACTCCAGTGAAACAGGCTGACCAGCCTGCGGAAGGTGTGCCAGGTAAGGGGAACTTGTAATCCCTTGAAATCTGCCGACATAAATAGAATTGTTCATGAACTGATAGTCCTGATCTTTTTGTTTGTGTGTTTAGGAGTGGGGGGTGGGAGCGACACAGACACGCATGTGATTTTGATAGCGTAAAACAAATTTACAAAACAAAATGTTCAACAATCAATAAGACCTGATCTTTTTGTTTGTGTGTTTAGGAGAGGGGGAGCGACACAGAAAAACATGTGATTCTGATGGTGTGAAAACAAATTTACAATATAACATGTCCAACAATCAATAAGACAATTCAAGATGTATTATCATAACATCAGGAATGTTACATGCAGAAATGTTGATTTAAACGTACCTAACCTGGTAACTGGTGAGTTTTCTTTGTATTTAAACATCAGTAATGATGTATGATTAAAACAAGTCACGCGAAACGAAATCAATGCATTTAGTCATTCAGTGCGCCAAACAGAATGAAAGGAACACACTGCATTTTTCACCAAGCCAGAAAGCACTAACATTGCTCGTATTAGTAACACAAGCACAATGATTCTAATTTGCATGAAACTTATTTTCCGGAATTTGTTTTAGCTTGTTTTCAATCCAAACACAACATTTATATTTTTGAATATGATTGAAAAACGCGATCGCCACAGTTCCGCCTCAACTTTTCTAAAAATTCGGATATGACGTCATCAACTGTATTTAGGGGGGAAGAGAAGAAACGAATGTGTAGAGATATCATCTGGAAAAAAATATATGTAAAGTTACGTGAAAATCTGTGTGGTATTTGTGTCGGACACACACACACACACACGCACACACACACACACACACACACACCAGCACCCTCAATACTTGACTAAATGTAAAAAAATAAAACAGAAATGATTTTAATATAAACCCTATACTGCAGTGCATTAGGGACATAAAACAAAACAAATGTTCTTTTTTTTTTTTTTTTAGCTTGTTTTCAATCCAAATACAACATATATTTTTGTACATGATTGAAAATGCGATCCCACAGTTCTGCCTCAACTTTTGGTTAAAGCCGAATATGACGTCATTGAATGCATTTAGGAGAGAGAAAAAAACTGAAAGTGTAAAGATATCATCTGAAGAACACACACACACACACACACACACACACACACACACACACACACACACACACCACCACCACAACCACAACCACCACCACCCTCAATACTTGACTTAATGTATAGAACAAAACATTATTTTTATTAAAACCTTATTGTAGTGCTATAAGGAGTGACAGACAGACAGAGATTCATTATGGCGGACCGAAATGCGCCAGTCGATTACCGATTCGTTCCTCCACATTCTTTGTTTGCAATTGTAGCTCGTTTCCCACTGTCCCGTTGCCAAGCAACGAACGATGGGTGTGTCGTCACCGACGTGCATGAAATCTGTCTTGCATGTGACGTCACCTTTAAATGACGTCAGGCTCCTGTGCCATGTGGCTACATCAGCATCATTCAGGATTGGAGCATCCTCCAGCTTGCACACAGGATCTAAGATATCATGAAACATATCTTCACAATTAAAGATCGTCGGAATAGGCTAAATTGAACAATCAGGGTTTATTCCCTTAATTGTTGTGGTAAAAATAAATCATAGTTGATGAATAAAGCAAACATCCTAGACTCATTTTTAAGCAGTAACCAGACTGAATAAAGAGACCATTGAAGATGTGCACGGTGTGTCAACTGATTCCGTTCATACACCGGATGTTTCCGTTCATCCGCAAGATGTTTCCGTTCATACAGCCTCATTTTTGGCACTTGCTTGGGGAAAAAACGTGGCAGTAAGTCGTGCGGGCAGCGCGCTTTTGTGATATTGCAAGAATAAGCTAACTGGTTGGGCTATGTGTACGATAAGTACCAAGGTGCTAGTAATCTTCATGATAACACACGCGGGCCGAACGTGGCAGAATTGCCTGATTTTTTAACATTTTCTTGTTTTTCTCGCTCTGTTATCGAATCTGACCCCTGATTTACACATGATCACCAAAACCATTGCCTGTTACGAAATTTCGCTTGAACAGAAGTTTATAGAAACACATGGCTTTTGTACAACCACTTGTCATTTAAAAACATGCAGATTCCGTTCATACACCATGTTTCCGTTCATACAAAAGTGCATGTTTCCGTTCGTACAAAAAGCGTTTCCGTTCAAACACATTCGTTAGGCATTAGGCCTGCGAATCTAACATGATAAGACAGAGTTCATGAAAAGAGAAAGACAGACTGTCACGATTTAGTGACATGGATCGAGAAAGAAACACTCTGTGGGGTGCCTTTCTCAAATTGCGACGAAAAGCGCCTGTGCTTGTGTTTGGGCAACGGCTGGTTTTAGCTGACCAAGCATAGCCGAGCACGGGGATTTCGTTTTTGCAGGGGTTCCACGTGCGTGATTTTGCTTGCTTGGCGAAATCGACTGTAACTGTACTGGATACGGGACACGTGGAGTCACGTGATGTGTTTTCAAGGTTGTTTGGGGAAGACATGAAAAGGACACTCGAACACAGAGCAGCGACAGAGAAGGATCGATTTCCTCCATCCTGAAGTTAGATGGTCTTCTTCACTCGGTGACATATTATAAGTCAGAGTGACGTTCTGCATGGTACAGTAGGGCTTCACGGAACTACGAAGGAGAGAAAACTTTTCGCTGTGTTACCTGTGCTGGCAACAAGGTTGCCGGGTTTTTGATTCTTGGCTGAGCGGGTTTTTTTTATCCCACGCATAAAGTATTTCAGCACAAGGAGAGGGTATGGCGAGAAATTCGTTGACGAACGAAAGCTATATCAAAGGAAGCGGATTCCCTTAAAGGAGAGCTACCTACATAGGCTGTTGAGGTAATAAGTAGAGGTTACATGCCGAGTCTCAGTGATTATTAAAAACAAGAGGCGAAGCCTTCAAGGCTCACGTAAGAAATCGACAAACTGTAACACAAACTCAATCACTCCGTCACACATACACACACACACACACAGTAAGCATAGGTGACACTGTGCAAGAAAGCGAGACACTAGATCTAGATCTGTCTGTCTGCATGTAGTCTACTTACAGGGACACGACTGCCAACTAGTCTGGGCCCTCTCAAAATAACAATGACCGAGACTTTCAGTAATTCCTTCGCGTGACGTCTAACCCTCTTACGTCATAATGTGACGTCTTCAAATGACGAAATGTTAAAGTTTCTACCACAGACATACACACGCACAAACAAACACACACACACACACGCACAAACGCACAGACAGACAAAGTTACGATCGCATAGGCTACACTTACGTGAGCCAATAATGAGCTTTTTCATGACCGCGAACTGAGACCATTATTTTTTATAATCACTGAGACGAGGTGTGTAACCTCTTTATTCCTCCTTTCTTCAGTTATTCAAAGAAAAGAGGAGCTTTTTTTGTTGCGAAAGTTTGATCGAATCCTATTCATTCAACCAGTCAACCTGCGCAGGCGATCGATTAATGCGCGGTTGTATAGTTCCGTGCAAATCATTCCATTCTGTTAACACTAATTCTTGTCAGTTTTCCTATTTTGGACTAAAATCAAGTACACAGATATGCCGTTATTCTGCTGTGGCGGCAAAGGCAGATATTGTGTGTTCTGTATATGTTTTGGTATCGCTAAGGATAATGTTCTTTTGTCAAATGGGACTAGCAGACGAACTTTTGCACCCGTGTTCCAACGTTAAAAACTGTATGAAGTTCAGTTTTCTGGGGAAAATAGTGTATGAAACCGCTTTATGTTGTTTAAATTGATGAGATGTGTGCATTTGGTTGCGTGTGATCTGTTTATTAAATGAAATATTGTTGAAAACTGACCGTCGGATTGCAGTCTGTTGTCGAAGAAACTGAGTGAAAAGAAATTTGAAAGGGGAACTACTCTTGTCGCTGGACAAAGTATGAGAGTTACTTGCCTTGGGAATTTGCTTGTGATGAACGTTTGTGCACAGCAGACCAAGATTCAGAAAACAACCAAACTCATGGATTTTATATGGAGATTCATGTGTTCAGGCCTGTAGTTGTTAATTTAAATGCGATATGTTTGTATTGTTTGCTCCAGAGATGTATACTTCGTACATTAGAGCGTTCGGAACTTTTCAGTCGCAAAAGTAGTACCGACGCAGAACAGCTTCTCAACCCATTGCGCTCTCGAGGATTCAGGCTGTTGCTGGGTCGTTATTTGTTTGGTTGCTGGGTGTTTATCGAAAAATAACTAGCTCTACAAGTTTACAGAGGTAAGGCCAAAAAAAAAAAATAGGTGTGGTTACGGTAACATAGCCAAAAAAAATAGGGTAGGTAGGTAGGCAATCACTTTTTTTTTTTTAACTTTTTTTTCTAATGTGTACAAATTAAACCTACTTGACAGGGAAATAAGTGTGCGACACGGGCGCTTTCGCTTTCATTGCTTTTTTTGCACTCGTTTTTTTTTTTTTTTTGACAAATGTAATAAAAAGTTATAGGATCGACCCCTAAAAATAGGGTAGGTCGGGTTACCGTAACCACACCTATTTTTTTTTTAGGCCTAAAGAAGCAGAGGGGGGAATAAATCGTTATTTAACGGTGTTGACGAGTCTGTGTTTGTAGAATGAAATACTCTCTGTTGTTCTTTCCAGGTTAGCGCATAATTTGCTCTTTGTGACGCTAAAATAATAATCTGTATATGTTTTTTGCAGATATGGAGAGAAGGAAGGAAAATGGCTGATTTGTTGTTTTATAAGTTCGTTTGTGCAGGCCCACGTGCTCGATGAAATATGTAAAGGTGACATGTTTAAAGGTGGAGTGTGAAGGGTAGCGTGGAATGTTTAGTGCACCAATGCTTTTTGTTGCAGCTTTCTACGTGTACTTGCTACGTAACCGGTGTCTACGTAACCTGTCTACGTAACCTGCCTACGTAACCTGTCTACTTGCTGTAACCTGGTGTTCTGGTGTACTAGTGGTTGCTGTTGCTGTCGTCGTCCTACCAACTACACGTCTGCTATATTTTTCTGGTAGACTACGGGGAGGATCTTCAGCGACTGAGTGAGGCGCCTGATATCTCCACTATTCCCTGCTTCGTTCAACGCCAACCGGCACTTCATTCGACGGAGCAGTTGTGGAGATAGACTATCCACGTGTCGCCCACTCAGTGGCATAAAGCCAAGTGCACCTTGTCATAGCGCCCTTATACCGCCTTGTCATCTTGTGTATTTACACCCCTGGTATAGGGGTGTGTATAGGTTTCACTCGATGTGTTTGTGTGTTTGTGGCGGTGTTTGTGTTCGCAAGTAGATCTCAAGAATGAACGGACTGATCGTCACCAAACTTGGTGAACAGGTTCTATACATTCCTGAGACGGTCCTTACAAACATTGGGACCAGTCAAACACACGGTTAGGGAGTTATTGGTGGATTAAAATTATACAACGACTTATAGACGGACACCCCCGTTGGTCAAAGGGAAATAACCATTCTCACTGCCACCAACTGAGAAGGTTATTTCCCTTGACGGGGGTGTTTTTCCTATCAGAGGAATTTCTTGTTATGATTACATTCGAGTAGTGACAACGTGGGGTGTGTGACACCTGCATAAACCAGTACTTTTACAGACAGCTATATTTTCTATCTATACACGGGATCAGCGTGTTATTATCATTTTCTAAACTTTAACTGGCATTTTTGTCAGTGACCTATATTTTACGTTTTGAACGTAAAACATCTTTTGGAGTGAAGTCTCGAGGGAGGTGGCGAGTTGGTACATAAACAGGCGTCTGAAACTTATACTTTGGTTGATTCTATCTATTTGTATGACTGCGAGAGTGAATCGTGGTGTGGTTAGTTAGTTAGTAGTAACTAACCGTTCATAATCACCTTATGTGATATATTGAAACGTGACACAGACACAGCGAAACGAATAACATCTGAGAGGGCCCCAAAGGGTTTTAAATCGTGATCGTGATTGGTGTTGTTTGACCTTTCTGTGACCGTGATTGCCGAAATTTCCATTTCTGTGATCGTGATGGGACTTTGCCCGTGATCCGTGATGGCAAAAAAATCAAGTCTCGTGATCGTGATCGTCATTTTTTTTCGTGATCGTGATGGGCATTATTGCAAAGCATTTTATTTTCAACGTACATTTTTCACAGCTGTATCACTCTATGATCCTCTATTCGTCAAGGAGCCAATCTCGATTGAAGGGAAGCAACGACACATTCAGAAATATGATTTTGACAGCGATTGCTTCACTTTAAGAGAACCAATCACACAAAAAAGAGATCCAATCAGAAGGCAAATTGCAAAAGTCTGCCAAACTTCATCCAATGGAAGGGCTTCGTCGAAAGTTTTGAGTGCATTCAGTCAAATTCGAATTCGAAGATCAAAAATGGCGTGCAGCGGTACTGTCATCGAACTTCTGTTATATTTTGTGGATTCAAGCCAGACCAAAGCAGGCGGCGAGAATGCCTTCCTTGGTGGAAAGGTCAGGCTACGGGTCGGTCTTTCCGAAGACGAAATATCAAGGTATGTTGATCTATGTTGCTCTATGACTGTTCTGAATGTAGGCAAAGATCTTGAAATTTGTTCAAGATCTTTGAGTTTGAGTGAGATCATTGACATTGTCGACATTGCCACGTCCGGCTGTCACTCGCTCAGTGTGACCTCGACTGGCTCAGTCGAGATCGAGTCTGCGTGTAGCCAAAACCGAAACTCGGAAATGTGTTTTTCATCCCAGCAACGTGGACACGCTTGGCATAGATTCTAATTGTCGCTTCTTTGCATTGAGCTTGGATTAATTTTAGCGCCTGTAAACTTTAATATCAACAATGGGTTAAATTCAGAAACAATGGCGGGGAGACGTACCAGTTTGGGTCACTTAATCCTCATGTCAAAGACGATCAAAGTCATGTTCGTTGGGGATTTTGTCAGGCATGCTACTTTTCCGGTAATTGCCGGAAATCCGATAAAGCCGTTTTCAAAATCCGGTAAAGTCAAATTTATTCCGGTGAAGTTGAAACATGTCCGCAAAAACGATCCGTGTGAATATCGCGCAACGCGACCGGGCGCCGGTCTCAATGAAGCCAGCGCACAGTAGTGTTGTTTTCACCAGTTTGGAGGTGTGTTGAATGGTGGTGGTGGGAGGCTAAAATGGGATTTTTAACAAGATCACAACACTATTACAGCCCTGAAAATGATGCCCAGAATGCACCAGATTGCACAGATTTTAACCGTTTGAACGCTCACCAAACGGGAACATCCTAGGTGCCCTACGTAAAGAGCGAGCAATTTTTAAAGAATTGATTTTGCAGATTGTCTCGAACACGTTTTGGACCCATCCTGAACTCAGGTCAAAAATGAGTTACTTCCCTTAAACTGGCGATAGCCGTGGATCGATGATAATCAGAAAGTTTTTGGACCGTGGTGCGTTTTTGCGCTAGACCTAACTTTTAAAATCTAAATAATAAATTGACAGCGTGTTTCATCAAGACAAGATCAGTGCAATTCGAAGTTGTGAAAGTTTGAAAAAAGAAAAGCCCGGAAGCAGGGTAACGCAAGGGTCGAAGCAGACGACGGTTTATGCGGCATATCGCCGTTCCTCTCAACAGTCAAAAGCCATCGCTAGAGTTCTTGTGAACCACAGCCGTTTGTTTCGTGCATAAAAACGTGCTATTGTAGATAAGCTGACATCGAGTCGCATTCAAATGACTAACTGACGACTACATTGTGAAAAAGGGAAACTGGATCACACGGGTTCACGATGGCTCACGATAAACCACGCAAAAATAAACTCTTTGAAAATGGTTCGCTCTTTACGGAGGATGTTCTCAATCGGTGAGTGTTTAAATGAAAGGGTGTTTGTACTGTGTGTAAAAGCCTGACCGTATCTGTGATGGTTTACGGGAGGCTTACTGTGCCTTTAATTTCAATCCACCCAATAGTTTTTGAGAAAATGGGTTTACAAGATTTAGCTCTGGAAATGTAAAATTGTGCAAGTATATATTCATGTGTGGGAGTTGAATGTGTATGAGTGTAGAGAGAGAGAGAGAGAGAGAGAGAGAGAGAGAGAGAGAGAGAGAGAGAGAGAGAGAGAGAGAGAGAGAAACCCAATGAAAACAACATTCTTGTTACTGATTACAAATCATGATATGTATTTCTATGTGTGTATGAAAGAGAATTAAAAAAATAATAATAAAAAAGTGCAACAGTTCTCACTTTGTGTTGAATAAACAATAGATCCAGAGGAACGAATTACTGTGTGGTTGTGTTTACTTTGACACGTGCTTTCTGTACATGCAACTTTTACTGTGTCCGTGATTTGCCACTGGTGTTCGTGATCGGGAAAACAAAAATCAAGGTAACTGTGATCGTGAAAGCTAAAATTTTCTTTCCCGTGATCGTGATGATACCCCCCCCCCCCCCCCCCCTCTTTGGGGCCCTCATCTGACGCGCATGCCGTCATAAAAAGACGTCATTACGAAGTTAAACCCAAAACTAAAGAGACTTAGACATCATTTGTTTTTGTTCGGGCAATTCCATCTGCAAATGCAGCTGGTTTGTGTCAGACTTGTCACCGCGTGAGTACCCAAAACGTCTTTGTTCTCTTTTGGCATTGCAGCTGTGAAACAATCGCTTATTTGTCTCAGTCGTGTAGGTCCAGAGTTTTCTTCTGCAATCGCTTTGTTCATGTTGATGACGGTTTCGTTAGACAAATCAGCGAATCTATCGTGTGAAAAATAATTCTGTAAAATAAACACAACCCAACAAGGAGGCAATGATGCGTTTGCAGTTCGCAACAGAAATGAACCGTCTGTGATTAATTTCATCCGTTTAATGTATGTCAAAACAAGCCCTAAGGCTTAAAAAAACCCAACTTCCATGCATTGTTTGACGATCGGAAAACAGATGGGGTCGCAGTTTGTAGGTTGAAATTATGAATCGGTACGACCTTCCATCGCAACCAGATTGGGAACAGAGGGGGTTTATGGTCGGAATTAAGAGGTCAAATTTGCCTGGCTCCCATTCGAAACGTCTCCGTCGCGATATAACCTTGAACGACGTTAAACACCAAATAAAGAAAAAGAATTCGAAACGTCTACATTTCATTCACGATTCCTTTTTACCTTTAGTCAAGTTTTGACTAAATGTTTTAACATAGACGGGGAATCGAGACGAGGGTCGTGGTATATGTGTGTGTGTGTAGATCGATTCCGAGGAAACTACAGGGCCGATCTTCATAAAACTTTGCATAAACATTCTTCCAAATGATATCCCCGGACCATTTTTTTTATTTTTTTTATTATAAATGTCTTTGATGACGTCATATCCGACTTTTAGTGAAATTTGAGGCGGCACTGTCACGCCCTTATTTTGCAACCAAATTGGTTGAAATTGTGGTCTAGTAATCTTCGAGAGAGCCCAAATTCGGTATTGCATTTCAGCTTGGAGGCTTAGAAATTAATTTTGTTTGTTTTTTTGCTTAACGCCCAGCCGACCACAAAGGGCCATATCAGGGCGGTGTTGCTTTGACATATAACGTGCGCCACACACAAGACAGAAGTCGCAGCACAGGCTTCATGTCTCACCCAGTCACATTATTCTGACACCGGACCAACCAGTCCTAGCACTAATCCCATAATGCCAGACGCCAGGCGGAGCAGCCACTAGATTGTCAATTTTAAAGTCTAAGGTATGACCCGGCCGGGGTTCGAACCCACGACCTCCCGATCACGGGGCGGACGCCTTACCACTAGGCCAACCGTGCCGGTTTAAAAATTAATGAATGAGTTTGGTCATTAAAAATCTGAAAATTGTAATTAATTTTTTTAATTTTTTTTATGAAACGATCCAAAAATAATTTCATCTTATTCTTCAACATTTTCTAATTCCAAAAACATATAAATATGTCATATTTGAATTAAACACAACCTCAGAAAATTAAAACCATGAAAATTATGATTAAAATTAAATTTCCAAAATCAATTTAAAAACCATTGTATCTTATTCCATGTCGGTTCCTGATTCCAAAAACATATAAATATGTTATGTTTGAATTAAAAATAAGCTCAGAAAGTTAAAAAGAAAAGAGATACAGAAAAGTGTTCTGTCCTGCTCAGCGCAACCACTACAGCGCTGTACTGGGTTGTCAATTTCACTGCCTTTTCCACGAGCGGGGTACTGACGATGCTATACGGTCTTGGTAAAAAAAAAATGCAGTGCGTTCATTTTCATTCTGTAAGTTCGACAGCTTGACTAAATGTAGTGATTTTGCCTTACGCGACTTGTTTTTCTTACTGCGGCTGCGCACGTTGTTTACTCAGGTTAAGGCCGAAGTTTAGTCCTACTGAGCAAATATTGCACTTTATTCCCCCCTCTGCTTCTTTACCTCTGTAAACTTGTAGAGCTAGTTATTTTTCGATAATGACCCAGCAACCAAACAAATAACGAGCCAGCAACAGCCTGAATCCTCGATAGTGCAATGGGTTGAGAAGCTGTTCTGTTTTGGTACTACTTTTGCGACTGAAAAGTTCTGAACGCTCTATACGTACGAAATATACATCTCTGGAGCAAACAATACAAACATACCGCATTTAAATTAACAACTACAGGCCTGAACACATGAATCTCCATATAAAATCCATGAGTTAGGTTGTTTTCTGAATCTAGATCTGCCGTGCACAAACCGTTCATCACAAGCAAATTCCCAAGGCAAGTAACTCATACTCTAGCCGACAAGAGTAGTTCCCCTTCTTTTAACGCAGTTTCTTCGACAACACTGACTGCAATCCGACGGTCAGTTTTCAACAATATTTCATTTTATAAACAGATCACACGCAACCAAATGCACACATCTCATCAATTTAAACAACATAAAGCGGTTTCATACACTATTTTCCCCAGAAAACTGAACTTCATACAGTAATTAACGTTGGAACACGGGTGCAAAAGTTCGTCTGCTAGTCCCATTTGACGAAAGAACATTATCCTATGCGATACTAAAACATAAACAGAACACACAATATCTGCCTTTACCGCCACAGCAGAATAACAGCATATCTGTGTACTTGATTTTAGTCTAAAACAGGGAAACTGACAAGAGGTGTTAACATAATGGAATGATGTGCACGGAACTATACAACCGCGCATTAATCGATCGCCTGCGCAGGTTGACTGGTTGAGTGATTCGGATTCGATCAAACTTTCGCACAAAAACTCCTGTTTTCTTTGAATAACTGAAGAAAGGAGGAATAAAGAGGTTACACACCTCGTCTCAGTGATTATTAAAAATAATGGTCTCAGTTCGCGGTCATGAAAAAGCTCGCTGAAGCTCGCATTTTTCATGATCCGCCAACTTCGACCATTATTTTTAATAATCACTGAGACTCGGCATGTAACCTCTACATATTTGCCCACTAGAATAACAGAGACAAAGAAGGAAGGTCATGGGCCATGGGATATGTCTGCATACCTCCTTTCCTTCCACACTCCCATTTTACATTCAGTCAATACTTGATTGGATGTTGATAACAAATACATGTAAATGAATCTGCGTGTGGAAGAAAACTCTGTCGAAAAAGCAGGTAACGATGCTTTCACAGTTCGGCAAATAAATGAACTATCAGTGGCTAATTTCACCCATTTAATGTATGTGGCAACGAACCATCTGGCACACATTAAGTCGCAGTTTCCAGCTTGTACCATACAACTTTTTATGTTAGAGGGACCCGAGGGTTCATTTATGTATGCATGTCTGTATGTGTGCAAAGATTCCAATAAAACTTCTTGGCAGAAGAAGATTATGAAACTGTTTTTAAAAGTGTTTGACGACGTCATATTTGTCCGTTTGCAAAATTTGAGGCCGCACTGTGATGGCCAACTTTCTTTTAATAAATTGTATTGAACATTTGATCACACAATCTTCGAACCGGTCCGGTTAAAAAAAAGTAAAAGTACATCTAACTGTAGTTCAATCATTAAACTTTTTTCAACCAACAAATAAACTAGAAACCACATATTGTCCAAATGATCAATGACTATAAAACCAATCAACTAATCGATATCATGACAACCGCAAAACCTACCTGAATCAGAATACACGAGCACATCGCCAGGTGTTCCAGAACCGCTCGTGTCCAACACGGGATGCAGATAGCACATCTTTGTGGACACGTCGTACGCTATCTTCACACAGTTCGAATGTGTTCGGCACCATATCACGCACTCTATTTTCGATCTAACGGTCTTCGCGCTTTCGAAAAATAGATCTTGATGAGTCTGTACCGGGATTGGAGCGATCCACAAAGACGCCTTCATTTCAGTAGAGACATATCCATAAAAGGAAAGAAATGTCATCAGAGTGAAGCTTCCAACTCCTGTGATGAATCTCATCGTCATTCTTTTAACCGCTCTTTGAGTTGCTTTTTTCCTCCAAAAAACTAGTACAGTTTCAATAAGGTAGTCCTGCGTAAAGTAAACGCAGTTCCGATATGATGAGCGAGTTGTCACAACAAACCGTCACATGCCAACCCACTCGCCTGCATGTTCTATTTGTATTCTGCACAACCCGCTGTACTAGTGTTAATTTTATTTCTATCAAAGTCTGCCTGCGACGGGCTGGGCCTAGCAGACGATGCATGGCTGCTTGTTTATTTCTCCATGGCAACAAACTCCGTTGGAACGAGAACTCGGTTTAGAGTAATATTAAAGTTCAACATTGAATTAATTATACGCTCATATTAAAGAGGAGAGTGTTGGGAGACAAAATTAAAATTAAACAGTCGAAAATATGTTACTTGAGTTCAGTACTTTTCCGGAAGTGAGCCCAGGCTAGTGATGGGTCGGCTAGAGATTACAAAAATAATTTGTTTCCACATCAGCTTGAAAGCTGCTAAAGTGGTTGTGTTTGTAACATTGTTGGCATTAAAAGTTTAAAGTAAGAACTTTACTTTCAGAAAATCAGTACAGGGCCGATGGAAAATACGTGCGTCATAACGTTTTAGAAATGTCCCAATTGCAAAGGGAAGGTGAAGGTAGTTGAATGCCGCAAGCGGATGTAAACAAACTCTCAGCGCCAAATTCAAAACACGAGAAATGGAGAATGCTTCCCACAAAATTAAACTTACAGAGAAAGCATAATTTGGAGATCACTTACTAAGTTTAAAAGAAATATAAACAAACAAAAGTTCTCAGTGCATCTCGTCTGTCGCTTGTCTTGTGATGATCTTTTATTATGAGCTTTGGCGGTGTCAGTCAAGTTTTATCATCGTCTCAAAGTAAAATAATAAGAATAATGGAATCATCAACAAATCAAAAATGTACAGTTAAATTGTCGTTGAGAAACTGGTTACATCTTGTGCTCAGTTTCTCTGCAACAAGCAAAGACAGTGGCCGTGTTGACTCGCTCATCGTTATAAAACTGTACAGTGTACACTTTTTAAGATTACAACGAAAAGGCCTCAGCAAAGCCCTGTACAGCGCTTCTATGCCGTGGAACATCGCCTGCGGCTAAATTGGGTTACTCATCCAGGGCAATGTTATGATGTTATATATCTGACTGTGTGACAGGCGAGACCAGGGATGGTTCGCCACATTTGGAGAGACGTTTCAGTGGCTTTGTGACCATGCTTCGTGATACTGGAAGTTTTCGGTTTCTGAATGTTAACCCATTTCTTTTGTAAACGGGTCAAAGAAGAGACGCTGTCGTTAATATGGAATTGTGTCTTCCTCTAATTGTATGGCATAGCGTCCTCGTCTAACAAGTCGTTTCTGCTTGCCGCGAGCAGCTGAACGCAGCTGAACACAGATTATGTAGTATGCGTTTTTGACGTTTCGTCGCACTGCGTTGGGCGAAAACGGAATAAACTCAAACCAAAAAATGATGCAACCCACTACAACACGTTACTCTAATATGTCTGCCAAATAAATAAGCTCTATAAGGTATAGTCATTGCCTTCACGTTCACAACTGTGTTGGTTTAAACAATGTTTTATTTCTGCTTTCATATTCATGTTTATTAATGTTATTTATTTATTGATTTATTAGTTACTAAGATGGTTGTGTGCCGCCGGGAGGAAAAAAACAGAGGAAAACACCCCAGAAAAACCCCCAGATAAAAACAGAAAAAAAAGACAGAAAAAGAAACAGAAAGAAGCATACATTGTCATTTGAAACAGAGAGATCCCTGAGAACGAACCATGCACACATTCTCATTCATTTGTTCACAGATTCCTTTTTTTCCCCTTCATATTACTTTTTGTTTTCCTTCATTTTCCTTTGTATCATAAGTGTGTGTCGTGTCTACTAAAAGGCCCACTCCGCTTCCCGTAAACCATCAGTTTCTGGCCACACTGGCTTTTACACACAGAACACACACCCTTTCATTTAAACTCTTACCGCTAGAGAACGTCCTAGGTGCCCTCTATAAAGAGCGAGCATTTGTCAAAGAATTTATTTGTGCGTGGCCAGCCGGATTTTCTTTAAAACAAATCGGAAGCCTCGTTTTGGCGCTAGAACTAACTTTTAACATCTAGATAATAAATTGACAGCATGTGAGACAAACATTCTTAAATCATAAAATGATCCTTTTTTTCATCAAGACAAGATCAGTACAATTCGAAACAAGTCGCGTAAGGCAAAAATACAACATTTTGTCAAGCTCAGTCGAACTCACAGAATGAAACTGAACGCATTGCATTTTTTCCGCAAGACCGTACACTCGTAGCATCGTCTGTCCACCGCTCGTGGCAAAGGCAGTGAAATTAACAATACAGAAAAGCGCGGTAGCTGTTGCGCAGAGGAGGATAGCCCGCTTTTCTATATCTCTATTCTTTTTAACTCTCTGAACGTGTTTTTAATCCAAACATATCATATCTGTATGTTTTTGGAATCAGGAACGGACAAGGAATAAGATGAAATTGTTTTTAAATCGGTTTCGGAAATTTAATTTTAATCATAATGTTTATATTTTTAATTTTTAGAGCTTGTTTTTAATCCAAATATAACATATTTATATGTTTTTGGAATCACAAAATGATGAAGAATAAGATGAACGTAAATTTGGATCGTTTTATAAATAAAATATTTTTTTTTACAATTTTCAGATTTGTAATGACCAAAGTCATTAATTAATTTTTAAGACACCAAGCTGAAACGCAATACCGAAGTCCGGCCTTTGTCGAAGATTGCTTGGCCAAAATTTCAATCAATTTGATTGAAAAATGAGGGTGTGACAGTAATGAGAACACCACATAAATTTCTAATTCTTGGAGACTTCAACGAAGATTTTTTGAATAATCCATCTCCCCACCTTCTTAATTTAATATATAAAAACAATTTGCACCAGCTCGTTACTGAACCCACACGTATTACAGAAATAAAATCCTCATGCATTGATCTGGTCCTGACTACGAGTATAAACCTAATCAGTGAAGTTGTAGTGTTACCCCCCATTTGTAGTGACCATTCAGTGCCATGTGTAAAATTAACGTCACAGAGATTAAAAAAAGGTCAGTTTAAAAGGACTATATATAATTATGCCAAGTTAGATGTTGATACATTTTTGTTTGAATTAAACAAAATTGATCTTTTGAACACAGTTTTAAATGCGTCCATAGACGAAGCTGCTGCCTTGTTTTCTGAACACTTATTACGTGTTGCAAAAACATGTATGCCTGTTAAGGTAATAACAGTACGTGAAGATGACGCCCCATGGATGACTGAACATATTTTACAATTACGAAACGCAAAAAATTGTATACATCAAGTTGCTAAGCGCTTAAATACACCTGAGCAGTGGGCATTATTCCGCCTGACCAGAAATCAGTACACAGATGAAATTCGTAAACGAAAAAGAGATTATTTCTTAGAACTTGATGAGAGGATAAATTGTAAACAGAACTTCGGAAGCAAAAATTGGTGGCAACTTGTTAATTCCTTTCTGAAGAAAAAAGGTGTTGCATGTAACGAAATCCCACCGCTAGAGGATAATGGAAAAATTATTGATAACATTTGTGAAAAAACGATTTTGTTTAATAATTATTTTGAAAGCCAGTCTAAAGTTGAAAATCCAGACGATCCCCTGCCCGAGGCAAATTGGTGTGGTACATCTTTACTGACTTTTGAATTGACAGAAGCAGAAGTTGTCCAAGTGCTAAGGAACTTAGATTTATCCAAGGCCGTGGGCCCTGACGGAATACATAATAAATTGCTTGTAGCTGGACTACCTGTTATTATTTCACCGCTTACAGTTCTCTTTAACAGATCCTTGTCCGAGGGTGTCTTTCCAGTTGTCTGGAAAACTGCTCACATTACGCCCATTTATAAGAAAGGCGATAGGAGTGCTTGTTCCAACTATCGTCCAATCTCTTTGCTGAGTTGTATTGGGAAGGTGCTCGAAAAATGTGTACAAATCCGTGTGTTTGGTTATTTGAAAAATTATAATCTGATTACACACTGTCAATCTGGTTTTATTGCTGGTGATTCAACAGTTTATCAATTATTGAGTTATATACATGTATGATGATTTTTGTGTTGCACTTGATAAAAACATTATGTCACAGGCAATATTTTTTGATGTATCTAAAGCTTTCGATAAAGTTTGGCATCGTGGTCTGCTACACAAGCTTGAGGCGATAGGTATAGGGGGTCCCTTGCTTGTTTGGTTCGAACATTACTTGAGTGATCGCAGACAAGCAGTAGTACTGAAAGGAACCAAATCAAGTTATGTCACCCCTTCTGCTGGTGTCCCTCAGGGTTCTGTTTTAGGACCTCTATTATTTCTCATTTATATTAACGATATTGGTATTGGTCTTGAATCAGTGTTGAAACTCTTTGCAGACGATACGAGCATGTATTTATGTTTAGATAACGATGTTACACGAGCTGAGATTTTGAATTCTGATTTGGATAAAATTTGCGCATGGGCTTTAAAATGGAAAGTCACTTTTAATTGTCAAAAGACAGAATTGTTGGACATTTGTAGGCAAAAAAATGTGTTACTTCCACCATTGTATTTTGAAGATGCACTTTTGATTGATGTTGAAAATCACAAGCACCTTGGCGTCATCCTACAAGGTAATTGTAAATGGGATTCCCACATAAAAAGTCTCATTGCTAAGTGTAGAAAGTCAATTGCGTGTTTTGGTTTATTCAAGTATCGTCTAAACAGAAAATCGCTTGAAGTTATATACAAATCCTTTATATTACCATTGTTTGATTACGCGGACGTTATTTAGGATAACTGTACGAAGTGTTTGGCAGACGAGTTGGAGACCTTGCATCTCGATGCAATCCGAATTATTGTAGGTGCAGTTCGTGGTACAAGCCACCAAAAATTGTATAATGAATCGGGTTTTGTGCCCCTGAAAGAAAGGCGACGTCGTCATAAACTCTTGCTGTATTATAAAATTGTAAATCGTTTAACCCCAGCATATTTATATTCCAAACTGCCTGTCTTGGTTTCCGATGTAAATCCTTACCACAGACGACGCCCTCTTGAACGTAAGGTTCCATTATGCAGAAGTGAGTTATGTAAATCTTCATTTTTTCCTTCAACGACAGCTTTGTGGAATAATCTTCCAGAAAATATACGACAAACGCAGTCAATTGGTGAATTTAAAAGATTTTTGACCAATGGGGATGTTGTTGTTCCACAGTATTATTATTTAGGCAACCGTAAGGCACAGGTATTTCACAGCAGGTTGAGATTAAATATGAGCGATTTGCAACAAGACCTTGTTAACCGACACCTCTCTGATAATTTAGAATGCACATGTGGAATACGCCCGGAAGACGCTGAACACTTGTTGTTACATTGTCCAAAATTTAACGAACATAGAGCCATTTTATTCAATAGTCTGCCAACGCACGCTCTGGATTGCAAAACACTTTGGGTTTGGAAATATTGATTTAACTATATATCTTTGAACACGAAAATATTTTCTGCTGTACAAGATTACGTTATGTCAACAGTGACAGCAATAGATGTAGCAAAGCATTCTCTCTCTCTCTCTCTCTCTCTCTCTCTCTCTCTCTCTCTCTCTCTCTCTCTCTCTCTCTCTCTCTCTCTCTCTCTCTCTCTTTCTCTTTATTTGTATAAAATATTATGAAATATTTTGAAAGAAAAGGATTGAAGTTATCACTTGTTCGTCATGTCTTGTTATCAGAATGTGTATTGATTATTAGTTTTAGAACGTGTCCATAAGCAGTCTGCTTGTTAACGTTCTTAATGTTGTTACTGTATATAACATGTATACAAGAAATTAATAAAAACACGCTTAAACCAACTCAACATTCAAAACTTACCCCTGAGCCATCGTGAACCCTTGTGATCCAGTTTCCTTTTTTCACAATGTAGTCGTCAGTTCGTAATTTGAATGCGACTCGCTGTAAGCTTATCTGCATTAGCACGTAATTTTTTTTAATTTTTTTTTATAGTCGAATTTTCGACGAACCCTCTTAACAGACGCCAGTATGTTGATGTGTTCTCCATCGAGCGACATGCCGCTGATGTTGATGTCTTCCAGGTTTTTTTTCGTTTTTTTCAGATTTTCAAATTTTTTTATTCAAATAAATAACAACAATTAACAATATCTCATACAATGAATTAAATACAACTGGACACTGTCGGCTCCTCTCCCACCTCTATCGCCTGAAGATTTCACACACGGATCAATGCCCGTGCAGCACAGGCCCCCAGACACCAGAGCACGTACTGCAGACCTGTCCAACCTTCGACACCCTGAGGCGCCAAACGTGGCCGAGTGAAGTGGAGCTCCGCGAAAAGCTGTGGGGGACAGCGGCATCACTGCGGCTGACTGCGGGATTTGCACTCAACACTGGACTGGACATCTAGACGTATGGCCGGGAACATAGAAGAAGAAGAAGAAATACAACTTATCGAGTACAACAAGCTAACTTTTTTTAACGTTTTGTTCTTCGAACACTCACACAAAAATGCTTCTTATCTGTAACTGCCTACTTTCCAACGGTAAAAACGAATTTGTTTTTTTATATATACTAACGCACATCTTTCCGATTAAGATAATGTGGTTCAATTTATACATAGTTGCCTTTTTCACCATTACAAAATGCATACCAAATAAAACATCACTAACTTTCGAAACAATCTTAATTTTTAAAGAACGAAAAATAAATTCTTCAATAAACTTCCAGAATTTGTATACAACCGGGCATTCAAAAAAGAAGTGTTCAATGAAATCAGTTACATCACAACAGTAATTACATTTATTAGTTTCCGTTACTTTCATTTTACACAGGAGAATGTTGGTCGGATAAATGTTGTGCATAATTTTCCAGTGTAAAACTCTTAATCTAGTCTCTTGTGTTGACTGATAGGCAACTATCCAAGATCGTTCATCAATTTCTACATTAAACTTTCTCTTCCAAAATCCTCCGGAACATGGTACATCTGTTTTCATATTAATAATCTCTTTCCTATATTCTCTGACACTTAACACATTTTTGCCGTTAAACAGTGGTAAGGTAGTACAAACATCATTAGTCATATTTACAACATTTTTCCTCATAAATAATGACACAGCAGCTTTTACAACGTTATATTCAAGAATTCGGTTTGGCGAATATCCAATCAAATCACATATGTCTTGATATGATAATGTCTCCCGAACGTACAATGTCAGTTAATACCAATACACCTCGTTGTATCCAACTTTCAAAAAATAAAACTTCGCCACTATACGTTATGCATGCATTATTCCATAATAAAGTCGGCCCGACTGTCCCACGATCGTAGTGGTTATTATCCAGCCAATATTTTAATACTGCTTTCCAAAAGTGTGATTTCACTAGGTCTAACCCTTTAAATCTTGCACTGTTTACATTCGATAAGAAACATTCAAATTGCTTTCCAAAACGCAAATACATCATCTTTGGAGTGAAACTCCAATTATCATTTTCATTTGATGTAGTCAGTTGTGAAACCCATTGTAATAAAAAAGAAATTTGCATTTGCCTAATATCGATCATTTTTAAACCACCTTTTTCAATTTCAAAACATAAAACGCTTCTTTTCACCTTTTCAAAGGCCTTCCGATTACAATCTCTTTTTCGCCACAAAAATCTAAACAATAAGGTATTGACTTCATTCAAAACACAGTCAGGTAATACAAACGCTTGCATAATATACACAAATTGTGAAATTAAAAACGTTTTCACAATACATATTTTACCTACAATGCTCAAATTTCGCTTCTCCCATGCACAAATCAATCGCTTAATATTCCTTATTCTTCCAGTCCAGTTATCTTCTACCAAAGAAGCACTCTTATCATTACAAAAATATACACCCAAAATCTTCAACTTTTTCTTCCAAACAAAATTATAAAGTGTTTCATCACAATTTATCCTACTACCTAACCACATCGCCTCAGACTTTCTCTTATGTATCCGTAAACCTAAAAAACTAGAAAAGTCGTTCATTATTTCAAGTGCATAATACATATCAATGTCATCCTTTAAGAAAAGGGTGATATTGTCTGCATTCAGAGCAATTTTAATCACGGTTGCAATATCAATTAACATTATTCCATAACGACATTCCTCTAATACGTCTACACTGTCTTATTTTTGATGCCAACAATTCAATGGCCAGTACAAAGGCCAAACATGAAAACGGGCACCCTGGACGAATCCCGGCTTTCACATAAAAAAAAATCAGACAACCATCCACAATACTGCACTGAGCTAACCGTGTCGTTCATTAACACAGTCACCCATTGAACAAATTCTGGCCCAAACCCGAATTTTTGAAAGGCTTTAATAATAAACTCTTTTGAAATACTATCGTACGCTTGAACACAGTCAATTGCGACCAACAGGCCAGGTTGATTTAACTCGTGTGACTGTTCGATTACATCATCAATTAACCTTAATATTGTAGATATTTTTCTGCCTTTAATATAACCGACTTGATCTTTCTGAACAATATCACCAATAACGCTTCCTAACCTTTTTGCCAAACACTTGGCTATCAGTTTATAATCGCTGTTTGTAAGGGAGATGGGTCTCCAGTTCTTTAATTCATTTTTAGGCAAATCCTTTCCCTTGTGTATTAGGGTAATGACAGCTTTGCGCTGCGTGGAAGACAATTTTCCATCGTCAAAACTTGCATTAAAAGACGCAATTAACAATGTTCTGATGCGGGTCCAAAACACTTTCAAAAATTCTACAGTAATACCATCAACCCCAGGGGCCGACCCAGATTTCATTTGTTTAAGTGCAGCGAGAGCTTCGTTTTCAGTTATTAACCCTTCACACTTATTTCTCTGAAAATCTGAAATCTGTAATGTTGTCACATCAGATAAAAACTGATCCACCTTCTCATTCATGGTTTCAACGTTTACTTTTTTTCTGTACAAATCAGCATAGTAATTCTTTTGCGCGTTCAAGATTTCACGCTGGTCAGTTATCACTTCCCCAGATTCACACTGTATACTGTCCATTATCTTCGCATTTGCTCTGGCTTTTTCAAGGTTAAGAAAATACTTTGTGTTCTTTTCTCCCTGTTCTACCCACTTCGCA
>NC_090257.1:5944021-5956521 GCF_037325665.1 Littorina saxatilis | reverse complement strand
CCGAGGCGACATACGAACAGCGGATTATCTCACAAGAAGGAATGCGTTGAAGGTCAGAGTACATGCTTTTATTTTCATGCATACACGTAAACATTGTTTTGCTGCGCAGCGAATACGAATTGGTGCAGAACAGTGTGTCTGGGTACGGCTGATATTCGCTGGAGTACAGATGCGCCACAGGCTAGATCTACAGAGTTACAGAACGATCTGAGCTGAGCAAAGAGTAAGAGTAAAAAGCAGTCAGGGTTGTGGACACGTAAGACAATGCGTGTGTCACGTTATCTATTCTATCCAGTCGCAAACTATGCCCTGATATCAATTCATGAAATTGGCAGCGTTTGCTGGAATCATGGTTTAATGCTATTTTTACCAGATCTAAGCTTTTGGTGGATGTGCAACCGGTAAGATAAACAGACACCTGCATGCTAGAGACAAGAAGATTACGAATTGTGCAGGGAATTACTCTTTCTGCATTGACTGAGAGACGCAAAACCAGTCTAATTGCTACAACATGGATACACATCCAGACGACTTCCAGAGGGTGTCTAAATGTTCAGTGCACTGTATAGATCATTAGATGAGAAGCATACTTTCGAATTGATTTATACTAACATTCATTTTCTCTCTTCTTTTACTGCCAGACCTTATTCTAGCTTTGCAAAAAACGAGAAAGTGTCTTTGACAGATACCATCCAAATAATACATTATGAAAACAAGTACAAGTTCATTTCTACCCATGTTAATCGTTTATGCTTTCTGTGCTGAGCGACATATGGATTGAATTTCTTTCGTAACTCACCTCCCGTCAACCTGCAAAACTATATATGTAGAAGTAGTTTCAAATAAAGTTAGTATGCTTCCGAATAAAAAATATGAAAGCATTTTCTGAAATGTTCAATTATAGACCAAAGCGTCACGAGCATGTGTTGACCTGATGGTCTTTATGGTAGACAGCAAGAGTTGCATGTTCAAGAAGTTTAACTTTAACTCTTACCAGTTCGCTCCCTTGCCCATCGTAAGCAAGCTTACGATGCCCCCCCCTGTAGTTTTCCACTGACCAATTATCTAATTATATTTTTTATTTATTTTATTTTTTTTACATTGGATGGGTCGGACAGTGGATAAACTCATATTTAAGACACATTTTATGACTGAAACAAGCTGGGTTTTTGTTATAAGTTAGTTATAGAAAAGCATTATTAGGCACAAAAAAAAAAGTCTGTTAACGGTAACATAGGCCAAAAAAATAGGGTCAGTAGGTCGGGATTTTTTCTTCTCTTTTTATATTTAGTCAAGTTTTGACTAAATATTTTAACATCGAGGGGGAATCGAAACGAGGGTCGTGGTGTATGTGCGTGCGTGTGTGTGTGTGTGTCTGTCTGTGCGTGTGTGTGTGTGTGTGTGTGTGTGTAGAGCGATTCAGACTAAACTACTGAACCGATCTTTATGAAATTTGACATGAGAGTTCCTGGGTATGAAATCCCCGAACGTTTTTTTCATTTTTTTGATAAATGTCTTTGATGACGTCATATCCGGCTTTTCGTGAAAGTTGAGGCGGCACTGTCACGCCCTCATTTTTCAACCAAATTGGTTCAAATTTTGGTCAAGTAATCTTCGACAAAGCCCGGGGTTCGGTATTGCATTTCAGCTTGGTGGCTTAAAAGTTAATTAATGACTTTGGTCATTAAAAATCTGAAAATTGTAAAAAAAAATAAAAATTTATAAAACGATCCCAATTTACGTTTATCTTATTCTCCATCATTTGCTGATTCCAAAAACATATAAATATGTTATGTTCGGATTAAAAACAAGCTCTGAAAATTAAATATATAAAAATTATTATTAAAATTAAATTGTCCAAATCAATTTAAAAACACTTTCATCTTATTCCTTGTCGGTTCCTGATTCCACAAACATATAGATATGATATGTTTGGATTAAAAACACGCTCAGAAAGTTAAAACAAAGAGAGGTACAGAAAAGCGTGCTATCCTTCTTAGCGCAACTACTACCCCGCTCTTCTTGTCAATTTCACTGCCTTTGCCATGAGCGGTGGACTGACGATACTACGAGTATACGGTCTTGCTGAAAAATGGCATTGCGTTCAGTTTCATTCTGTGAGTTCGACAGCTACTTGACTAAATATTGTATTTTCGCCTTACGCGACTTGTTTTATTTTTTTTTTATTTCCCCAAAACATATTTTTAAGTTATTTTGCAAAAAAACAAAGCCCTTTTTTTTCCAAATTTTTTTTTTCAATTTTTTTTTTTTTTCAAAATTTTTTTTTTCAATTTTTTTTTTTTTTTTTTTTTTTTTACCAGATGCCAAACAAAAGTCTAGGGTCGCGCGAAAAAATAGGGTCAGTCAGGATACCGTAAACAGAATATTTTTTTGGGGGGGGCCTTAGGCATGAAACGTCCAACTTTGAAATTTGGGTGGGGGTATTCAGGTGACAATAACTTTTTTGTTTATCAGCAAAACTCTATAAAACTTTGCTATGTTATGTAAAATGAATGCCCAAACAGACTAGTTAGCAGCATATCTAAAATAAACTGAACACAAAAAAAATTTCTTCTTTGTGTTTGTCACGTGTTCCAAAAAATGGGCGTACAAATTTCAACAAAAATCATGTTGTCACCCCCATAAAAAATTTTAGCTTTAAAGATAGCACAATTCTCTTTGCAAATATGAAAAGCTTATTCATTTTCCTTTCATTTGATATATAACTTTCTATATTTCATTTAGAATATGACCCCAGATAGCCACTCGGCAAGTAGGCACCAACAGCACTGTAAAATATGCTCTAAAACCCCCGAACTATTTGAAAGAGCAAGGTAATTTAAGGTTGCATAATTTTAATGGTAGGTTCCACTTTAAGGCGACATGGAGGGTATCTTTGACGGACTCATTCAACATTCATACCCATGCACATCACCTCAAACACATAAGCTTAGTTCTTGAGTCAAATTTATTGGCTTCATAAAATAATATTGTGAATTTTTGTCCGTTTGCAGATTGGCTTATCTATGAATATTTTCGAAAATATCTTGCGATCTACGTACGCATAATGTAACACGTGAAGAAGAACATAAAAAGTTCGTCAAGAGGAATCTAATTTGCATTTGCCTTCCTTATTGTTAATTTTTTCTTCATAAAGACTACTTGAAATAAACAAAATGTTTAACCATTTCAAGGCCTCTGAACTGGACTCGGTGGCCGAGTGGTAACGCACATGCGCTCGGAAGCGAGAGGTTGCGAGTTCGACCCTGGGTCAGGGCGTTAGCAATTTTCTCCCCCCTTTCCTAACCTAGGTGGTGGGTTCAAGTGCTAGTCTTTCGGATGAGACGAAAAACCGAGGTTCCTTAGTGTACACTACATTGAGGTGTGCACGTTAAAGATCCCACGATTGACAAAAGGGTCTTTCCTGGCAAAATTGTATAGGCATAGATAAAAATGTCCACCAAACTACCCGTGTGACTTGGAATAAATTTATAATAGGCCGTGAAAAGTAGGATATGCGCCGAAATGGCTGCGATCTGCTGGCCGATGTGAATGCGTGATGTATTGAGTAAAAAAATTCCATCTCACACGGCATAAATAAATCCCTGCGCCTTGAATATGTGCGCAATATAAATTGCATAAAAAAAATTAAATCCCTGCGCTTAGAACTGTACCCACGGAATACGCGCGATATAAGCCTCATATTGATTGATTGATTGAACACGTTTAACACAAAAATGCAGGTCTTTGCTCACTATATCAGGAAAAATCATCTGTCGACTTGAACACATACCAATAATCAACAGCCTCACTGCTTCTTGGAGCTGGATTTTGTGTGTGGAATGAATTACACATGTGGCGTTCTATAAATTAATTCATAGAAGATGTACATTCGTGCAGAAAGGCTTTAATTTAATAATTAGGTCTTCGTGATGTTCTCTTAAAATAACTAGCATGTGTTCCCTTTACCGGGCCTCTGAACCAGTTTTGTGAATATGCAGGTTAAACTCGTGCCTTTTCAACCAGTTTTGTGAATATGCAGGTTAAACTCGTGCCTTTTCTGTGTTATCAGTGTATTTCTCATCCAGGCATGGATGCGTCCTCTTAAATGGACAGCCCTTCGACAGCCCTTTCCGTGTAAACGATTGGGTTCAAAATCTCAAATCTTACCAGGCTTTTACATGGGATATGGACATCCTTCCGTTTTGAAAAATACCAGAACTAAACACTCTGTATGGGTACTATCTTTGCGAATGTAGAATTTTATGAATTAACTTCTTAAACGCCACACGTGTAAAACATTCCCTACAAAATCCAGCTCCAAAAACCAGTCAGAATGTTGATTCCTGGTATATGTTCAAGTCAAGAGATTTTTTTTCTATGTAAAAGTCTTCGCAGATCTGTGTAGTGAGCAATCCTGTTTTGGAAGAGGACGTGCCTTTAAGCCTGTATAGACGGTTTGATTGTTGAGATACCTGGTGGCAATGACCGCACAGGTGGCAAGAGGTAGTAATGCACAGATGACAACAAACCGACATGCATTTAAAAAAAAGTTAGGAGGCAATTGAGAGGGGGAAACATTTTGTTAATTTCCAGAATCTTTATGAAGAAATAATGAACGAGAAGAAAGTCTGGCCTTTAAGTAAATGCAAATTAAACTATGTATACTTTTGACAAACTTTTTCTGTTCTTATTCACATGTTAAAATGTGTGCAGAGATCGTGAGTTACTTCCAAAAAAACATGTTTCAGGCAACAGGCAAACGGACAATACTGGAAACAGGGGCTGACCGGCTCATGGACTGACTACCTGATGCTGGAGTACACCAACAGTGGAAAATATCTGGAACAAAATGTTGCAGCATGCACCGGTGAACCATGCACCGGACCACGTGACAACCCAGTATCATCTTCAAACCATGCAGGAAGCTGTTGAACCAAAGATACTTGTTCAACACAGTCACACGATTTGTACAAGTATATTTCAGCCTTCTGTAGGCTCAGGGAGTTTGAACCCCACTCTTCATCCGTTTGGGAAAGTATTTCTGATTGTTTTGACTGCACATGTTGGTAATGGTACGCTTAGTCAGTCCTAGAAATAATGTCCTAGACCTGTCTTACCTTGCTGTTATCAGTATTTTTGCCCTCTTTCATTACGATGCTATGGTATTTCTGTGGGTCTCCACATGTGTTTGTTTATAAGGCGGAAGTGACCTCCCCTTGTACACAATAGGCCCTCAGAGGAAGCCTACGGACAGACTAGAATAGAACATGCACATAACACAGAATGTCTGCACAGCACACACACACACACAGCAATACAGCACACCGTCTTGTACCTCCTTCTGCCCTGCCGAAGTCGGGGTATCCTTTTTAATCCACCGAACAATTAATATCCACAGCCATGTGTGTCTCCTGCCTCCGAACACACACGCTACAGAGCTCGACTCGATGTGCGCAGTTTCGTATAAAAATTATTTTCCGAATTTCCCCACTGTGTTTTATAAAATAATCATATTATGAAAGCACATACATTCTTATCTTAGTTGTTATGTATTCATTGTTAGTAAACATCGGCATTATTCATGTTTTACTTTAAACGCAATCATTGTTATTTATAGATCACAGGCACCTGATGTAAGTAGGTCACACACGTGTAAATGTTGTGCCCAGTCCTTGTTTTTATTTCTGTTATTATTTTAGTTAGCAGGTCTAGTTGAGCACGTATTAAGTATCATGTACCCACTACTAGTCATTGTGCATTTTAGTTAATGGACTGATGATGTCATTTGTATGGAGTCGACGCACGTGCGAGGATATGTATGTGTGGGAGGGGGGGGGGGCGCGGGAGATGGAAGCTTGCTGTATGTTATGTAATGTATATATTGTGTGTGATACGTGGAAATGTGATACTATTTATTTGCATGTATGATACAGGTACAAATGTGATAATTGTAGGCTTATACTAGTGATTACTGTGTGTGATACATGAAATGTGATATGAATGCTGTTTTTATATGTTATACTCTTACTTTCTCCCAAGCGCAAGACAAATTCTTCTATGAAAATTGAAGCCAATAAAATTTGAGTTGAGTTGAGTTGAGTTGATGCTTCTGTCGAGAAACCCCACTCGCTCAGGGGTGTCGTTTGGGTCGGCCCTTTGGCCAATCGCCGATTTTTTTTTTTTACTTTGGCCGAAACTTTCATGTCCCTATCGGCCAAATGTCCGAAGAGTATTCGCCTGAATCGGCCAAAGTTTGTCCAGTTTTTTGTATTGGTCAGGCTAAAACTGCTGCCGATGTACTTAGTCAACTGACTGACGTTTAATTCCTTCGCGATGACCAAAAACGAAACATCAATGTTTTGAACAGAAGCCATTGACGAAAATTATAGATGCAAGAGTGGTTTCCCTTGTCCAAAGAAAAAAAATTAAATTGACTAAGGTTTGCTACCATTCGCCAATGTAAGGGATTCCTGACAAAATTACAGGAACACCGCGAATGTGGACAGTGTCAGTGTGAGTGGTAGCAGTGTTGTCGAGTCGATCGAAGCAGACGACATAGCAGACGATAGTCACCGCGAATCGCAATCTGCTGAGCCAGAGAATAACAAGTCGCGTTAGGCGAAATAACAAGATTTAGTCAAGCTGTCGAACGCACCTCATTTTTTCACCAAGACCGCATACTCGTAGTTTCGTCAGTCCACCGCGATTTTGGACAATCAATTTTAATCATAATTTTTATATTTTTAATTTTCAGAGCTTGTTTGTAATCCAAATATAACATATATGTATATGTTTTTGGAATCACAAAAGACGAAAAATCAGATGAAATTGTTTTTGGATCGTTTAAAAAAAAAACCATTTAATGACAAGTTTCCGATTTTTAATGACCAAATTCATCAATTATTTTTTAAGCCACCAAGCTGAAATGCAATACCAAAGTCCGGCCTTTGTTGAAGATTGTTTTGCCAAAATTTCAATCAATTTGATTGAAATATGAGGGTGTGACAGCCAAGTGCCGCCTCAACTTTTACAAAAAGCCGCATATGACGTCATCAAAGGTATTTATCGAAAAAATAAAAAAAAACTGTCCGGGGATATCCTTCTCAGGAACTCTCATGTCAAATTTCATAAAGATCGGTCCAGTAGTTTAGTCTGAATCGCTCTACACACACACACATACATACATACACACGCACGCACGCACGCGCACACACACATACACACACACACACACACACACACACACACATACACCACGACCCTCGTCTCGATTCCCCCTCTATGTTAAAACATTTAGTCAAAACTTGACTAAATGTAAAAAGGATGAAAGAAAGAAAATAAATTAAAAAAGATAGCAAAGACGAATGGGGAAAACCACACGAGAAATGCGTAAATGTTTTTTTGGGAAAAAATAACAACTACAGCAAACAACAAGTCGCGTAAGGCGAAATTACTACATTTAGTCAAGCTGTGGAACTCACAGAATGAAACTGAACGCACTGCATTTTTTCACAATGACTGTAGTCGGCCGCTAGTGCAAAAGGCAGTAAAAGTGACGAGCCTTTTTAGCGCGGTAGCGGTTGCGCTGTGCTGCATAGCACGCTTTACTGTACCTCTCTTCGTTTTAACTTTCTGAGCGTGTTTTTAATCCAAACATATCATATCTATATGTTTTTGGAATCAGGAACCGACAAGGAATAAGATGGAATTGTTTTTAAAACGATTTCGGACATTTAATTTTAATCATACTTGTTATATTTTTGATTTTCAGAGCTTGTTTTTAATCCGAATATAACATATTTATATGTTTTTGGAATCAGAACATGATGAAGAATAAAGTAAAAGTAATTTTGGATCGTTTTATAAATAAATAATTTTATTTACAATTTTCAGATTTTAATGACCAAAGTCATTACTTAATTTTTAAGCCTCCATGCTGAAATGCAATACCGAAGTCCGGCCTTCGTCGAAGATTGCTTGGCCAAAATTTCAATCAATTTGAATGAAAAATGAAGGTGTGACAGTGCCGCCTCAACTTTTACAAAAAGCCAGATATGACGTCATAAAAAGACATTTATCGAAAAAAACGTCTGAGGATATCATATTATAATCAGGAACTCTCATTAACATTTCATAAAGATCGGTCCAGTAGTTTACTCTGAATCGCTCTACACACACACACACACACACACACACACACACACACACACACACACACACACACACACACACACACACACCACGACCCTCGTCTCGATTCCCCCTCTATGTTAAAACATTTAGTCAAAACTTGACTAAATGTAAAAAAGTAACCACCAAGAAAAACACACAAAAACCAGACCGTGATTAAAATGACATTCCATGTTTTTACATTTAGTCAATTTTTTTAAATTTTTTCGATAAATGTCTTTGATGACGTCACATCCGGCTTTTTGTAAAAGTTGAGGTTGCACTGTCACACCCTCATTTTGATTGAAATTTTTGTAAAGGAATCTTCGACGAAGGCCGGACTTCGGTATTGCATTTCAGCTTGGTGGCTTAAAATCTAATTAATGACTTTGCTCATTAAAAATCTGAAAATTGTAATAAACATTTTTTTGATATAAAACGATCAAAATTTACGTTCATCTTATTCTGCATCATTTCCTGATTCCAAAAACATATAAATATGTTATATTCGGATTAAAAACAAGCTCTGAAAATTAAAAATATAAAAACAATTTCATCTTATTCCGTGTCGGTTCCTGATTCCAAAAACATATAGGTATGATATGTTTGGATTAAAAACACGCTCAGAAAGTTAAAACGAAGAGAGGTACAGAAATGCACAGCGAAACCACTACCGCGCTGAACAGGCTCGTCAGTTTCACTCTGTTTTGTACAAGCGGCGGACTACGGTCATTGTGAAAAAATGCAGTGCGTTCAGTTTCAGTAAGCAATTATTGAGCGACAGTGCCAACGCGGGACTAGTACTGAAACGAAGGGTAGTGATGCGAAAAGTTCATGACTTGACGCGGACTATGAAAGGGATAAGCCCCATCACATAGGGCTGTCGCCACTCCAGTGTTAATTGCACCAAGAAAAGCACGTCTCCATATCCCTCTTTTCCACAGGTGTACTGTGTGCCCAGTGCACACCCGTTACAACCCTGTGCACGGATTTTGACGGATTAGCTCGTAGACGCCGCCTGAATATTGCCAATTAGGCCAGGTAATGCTTGAACTGCGGTTCACCTTGACTACTTTTAGGCTTCTTTTTCTACTCTCTGTTCCAATGTATAGGCTTTTTGAAGGGAAACGAGCTATTTGTGTATGGCAAAACACGTACGGCCGTGGATTTCCTTGCGAGGGGTAAAAAGCTTACTTATTTCTTTTTTTGTCCTCGATGGTAACGATGTATGTTGCATGATGACTAGGTTGGAAGGGGGGAGGGGCGTGAGGTCGAAGGGGTGGGGTGGTGTTGGGGGGGGGTGGGTGAGAATACAATAGGGTGGGGAAAGAGGTGGGGAGGGATGGGGGATAGTAGGGGTGTGTGAAAGAGAGAGAGGGAAAGAGAGACAGAGAGAGAGACAGAGACAGAGAGAGAAAGAGAGAGACGACACAGAGCGAGAGAGAGAGAAAGAGACGACACAGAGCGAGAGAGAAAGAGAGAGAGAGAGAGAGAGAGAGAGAGAGAAAGAGAGGGAGATGATGATGATGATAATGGAACTTTATTTTTCAAGAATAGAGGTTTAAGGCGACGCCTTTTCTTACAACCGGTCCTTACTTCTAATACAAAATTATAATAAATGATTAACAAGTAAAACAACCGGACAAATCAGAAAACTAAACGAACAAACAAGCAAACAAACACCCGCACAAAGAATAGAAGTGAACAAAACGAACAAACTAGCAAACAAACAACACAATGACAAAGTAAGCATACACAAACAAAAACAAAACAACAACATACAAATCAAGAGAGAGAGAGAAAAAGAGAGAAAGAGAGAGAGAAAGAGAGAGAGAGAGAGAGAGAGAGAGAGAGAGAGAGAGAGAGAGAGAGAGAGAGAGAGAGAGAGAGAGAGAGAGAGAGAGAGAGAGAAATGGAGACTCACACATCCATCCACGCAACCACCCACATTTGCACCCACACAAACCCAATCAACCGCCCTCAACACACACATTCCCCCCTCCCAGCCTACACACAAGCACAATACAATCACACTTTTCTTTTTCAATGAAATATATGCCTCCATTACTTACGCATACTCATCCCAACCACGGTAGAAGCTGAACGCCGTGTCATTGTGCTTCATGACGTAGGAGCGCGTCAGTGCAGAACCGCAGAAAATTCTGAAGGCGTCGTGATTGGGTGAAGGGCGAAGCCAGTATACACCCACTGATGTGAAACCTTCCCCTGCCCAGTCTTCGCAGGCTGCGGGTAGAAAACAAGTCGCGTAAGGCGAAATTACTACATTTAGTCAAGCTGTGAAACTCACAGAATGAAACTGAACGTAGTCCGCCGCTAGTGCAAAAGGCAGTGAAAGTGACGAGCCTGTTTGGCGCGGTAGCGATTGCGCGCTTTACTGTACCTCTCTTCGTTTTAACTTTCTGAGCGTGTTTTTAATCCAAACATATCATATCTATATGTTTTTGGAATCAGGAACCGACAAGGAATAAGGTGTAATAGTTTTTAAAACGATTTCGGAAATTTAATTTTAATCATAATTTTTATATTTTTAATTTTCAGAGTTTGTTTTTAATCCAAATATAACATATTTATATGTTTTTGGAATCATAACATGATTAAGAATAAAATAAAAGTAATTTTAGATCGTTTTATACAAAAATGATTTTAATTACAATTTTCAGATTTTTAATGACCAAAGTCATTGATTAATTTGTAAGCCTCCATGCTGAAATGCAATACCGAAGTCCGGCCTTCGTCGAAGATTGCTTGGCCAAAATGTCAATCAATTTGAGTGAAAATTGAGGGTGTAACAGCGCCGCCTCAACTTTTACAAAAAGCCGTATATGACGTCATAAAAGACATTTATCGAAAAAATGAAAAAAACCGTCTGGGAATAGCATACCCAGGAACTCTCATGTAAAATTTCATAAAGATCGGTCCAGTAGTTTAGTCTAAATCGCTCTACACACACACACACGCACACACACACACGCACAGACACACACACACACACACACACACACACACACACACACACACACACACACACACACACACACATACATACACCACGATCCTCGTCTCGATTCCCCCTCTATGTTAAAACATTTAGTCAAAACTTGACCAAATGTAAAAAGACAAAAAAAAAAGATTTTCAAGGAAGGAAGGAAGGAAGGAAGGAATACAAAGGGTTGGAAAGAAAGAAACAAGTCGCGTAAGGCGAAAATACAACATTTAGTCAAGTAGCTGTCGAACTCACAGAATGAAACTGAACGCAATGCAACGCAGCAAGACCGTATACTCGTAGCATCGTCAGTCCACCGCTCACGGCATAGGCAGTGAAATTGACAAGAAGAGCGGGGTAGTAGTTGCGCTGGGAAGGATAGCACGCTTTTCTGTACCTCTCTTCGTTTTAACTTTCTGAGCGTGTTTTTAATCCAAACATATCATATCTATATGTTTTTGGAATCAGGAACCGACAAGGAATAAGATGAAAGTGTTTTAAAATTGATTTGGAAAATTTAATTTTGATAATAATTTTTATATATTTCATTTTTAGAGCTTGTTGTTAATCCAAATATAACATATTTATATGTTATTGGAATCAGCAAATGATGGAGAATAAGATGAACGTAAATTTGGATCGTTTTATAAATGTTCTTCTTTTTTTTTTACAATTTTCAGATTTTTAATGACCAAAGTCATTAATTAATTTTTAAGCCACCAAGCTGAAATGCAATACCGAAGTCCGGGCTTCGTCGAAGATTACTTGACCAAAATTTCCATTAATTTGGTTGAAAAATGAGGGCGTGACAGTGCCGCCTCAACTTTCACGAAAAGCCGGATATGACGTCATCAAAGACATTTATCAAAAAAATGAAAAAAACGTTCGGGGATTTCATACCCAGGAACTCTCATGTCAAATTTCATAAAGATCGGTCCAGTAGTTTAGTCTGAATCGCTCTACACACACACACACACACACACACACACACACACGCACATACACCACGACCCTCGTCTCGATTCCCCCCTCTACGTTAAAACATTTAGTCAAAACTTGACTAAATGTAATAAAAAAACAAAACACGAGTGCTTACCCCTCATCCTCTGTTGGCACAAGTTTCCTGTCATACCCTCGATGCACTCACATCTGTTTAGCGCTGTTAGCCTGGAGTTTGCATTGCATTTCTGCAGCTGTAGAAATAGGAAACCATACATAATAGTCCTCTCTAACAAAAATTTCAAAAAATTAAAATTAAAATTAAAAAAAAATGAAGAAAGAGAAAAACAAAGACAATTAAAAAAAATATCAAACAAATTGGACA